>NC_136011.1:233923-533923 GCF_048128805.1 Centroberyx gerrardi | reverse complement strand
CTTCTCATTATACACAGCAAGGTTCCACACCTGTAGTACTTTTGGAGATCTCCACACAGCAAACGGTGAAGCACATCAACTCTTCTGTTTGCCTCTCCCCTCAAGAACTGGTATTTCAACGTGAAGTTGAAATACCAGTCCGGTCTACGCCCGGGCCCGGCGCCTCGACCCGGCCAAGCTCGCCATCGCCAGGACGGAGTTCGAGACTATGGAGCGCCTCGGCATCATTCGCTGCTCCAACAGCCCGTGGGCTTCACCTCTCCACATCGCCCCGAAGCCCAACGGCGGGTGGCGCCCGTGCGGCGATTACCGCCGTCTCAACAACGTGTCGACGCCGGACCGCTACCCGGTTCTGCACATCCAGGACTTTTCCGCCCACCTGGCAGGGAAAGTCATCTTTTCCAAAGTGGACCTCGTTCGTGGATACCACCAGGTGCCCGTCCACCCGCTGGACGTCCCCAAAACGGCGGTGATCACCCCATTCGGACTGTTCGAGTTCCTGCGCATGCCGTTCGGCCTTAAGAACGCCGCACAGACCTTCCAGCGCCTCATGGACTCGGTGCTACGGGACCTGCCTTTCCTTTTTGTCTATCTGGACGACATCCTCGTCGCCAGCACCTCCAAAGCGGAACACCTGTCCCACCTTCGGACTCTCTTCAAGCGGCTCAGCCAGCATGGGCTGATCGTCAACCCAGCCAAGTGCCAGTTCGGGCTGACCACCATCGACTTCCTTGGTCACCGCATCACCAAAGACGGGGCAGTCCCCCTCCCGTCGAAGGTGGACGCCGTCACGAATTTCTCGCGCCCGCTCACGATCAAGTCCCTGCAGGAGTTCCCCTGTACGAGGCCCCCAAACACATGGTGGACTGGTCCGTGGAGAGGGACAAGGCGTTTACGGACGCTAAGACTGCTCTGGCTAATGCCGCAATGCTGGCACACCCGTCTCCCATGGCCCCAATCGCCATCACCACGGATGCTTCGGATTATGCCGTCTGCATGGTGCACGAGCAGTGGGTGGGCGGTGCCTGGCAACCGCTCGCTTTCTTCAGCCGCAAGTTATGCCCCAGTGAACGGAAGTACAGCACCTTCGATCGGGAGCTCCTCGGCCTCTTCCTCGCCATTCGACATTTCCGTTTCCTGCTGGAGGGCCGCCAGTTCCCGGCGTTTGTGGACCACAAACCGCTGACGTTCGCCATGGCTAAGGTGGCCGAACCATGGTCCGCCCGCCAACAGCGGCAGCTCTCCTACATTTTGGAGTTCACCACGGACATACGGCATGTCGCTGGCAAAACCAACCTCGTCGCTGACTGCCTCTCCCGGGCCATCGTGGGGGCTGTTCACTTGGGACTTGACTACGCTCGCATGGCAGCTGATCAGGCCGCCGACCCGGACGTGCAGGCTTACAGGACGGCTGTCACAGGGCTGCAGCTGGAGGACGTGGTTTTCGACGACGCCGGCACCACACTTCTGTGCGACGTCTCCTTGGGTCAGCCCCAGCCCGTCATTCCCTCTGGGTGGAGACGGCGTGTGTTGGACGCCGTCCATGGCCTCTCCCACCCAGGCAAAAAGCCATCTATAAAGCCGGTGGCGGCCAGGTTCGTCTGGCACGGGCTCAAAAAAGACGTGAGAGACTGGGCTGGCACCTGCATGGAGTGCCAGCGCTCTAAAGTGCACCGCCACACCAAAGCCCCCCGGCGCAGTTCCCGGTGCCCGAAAGGAGGTTCGACCACGTCAACGTGGACCTGGTGGGCCCCCTTCCCCCTTCCCACGGTTTCACTTACCTCCTCACCATGGTGGACAGGACCACTCGATGGCCGGAAGCCGTCCCGCTGTCATCGACGACGTCCACCAAGGTGGCCCGGGCGTTCATCGGGTCCTGGGTCGCCCGGTTCGGCACCCCATCTGACCTCTCCTCTGACCGAGGCCCACAGTTTACGTCCAAGCTCTGGAACGCAGTCGCAGAGGGCCTGGGGGTGAAGCTCCACCGCACCGCCGCGTACCACCCACAGGCCAATGGGTTGTGCGAGCAGTTTCATCGCTCCATGAAGGCCGCTTTTCGGGCCAGCCTCAAGGACAGCAGCTGGGTCGACAGGCTCCCGTGAGGACCCCCCTAAAGAGGACCTCCAGTCCTCATCTGCCGAACTGGTTTACGGCCAGCTGCTGTGGATCCCAGGGGATTTCGTCCCTAACACCACGGCTCCCTGGTCCGCAGCCCGCCAACGGGCCACGCTCCGGGACAACGCCAGTGTTTTCGCACCGGCCCCCACTTCGCATCACGGCCTCCCACGGTCTCACGTCCCCACAAGTCTGCAGTCGGCAGGGTACGTTTTCATCCGCCACGACGCCCACCGTGGGCCCCTGCAACCTCCCTACGACGGCCCGTTCTGCGTCCTGGAGGCCGGGGACAAGCACTTCGTGGTGGACGTCGGCGTCAAGCCGGAGCACGTTTCTGTGGACCGCCTCAAACCAGCTCACCTGGACTTGGACCAACCCATTGGCCTGGCCCTACCCCCCGCGGCGGGGGCGCCCCCCTGCCCTGCCTCCACCCCCCACCCTGCCCCCACGCCACCGCAGGGTCCCCAAGGCTCCTCCTGCGGGCGCCCCAGCCCCCGCTCCCGTTCTGCAGAGCTGTTGTGGCCAGGTCATCCGTCCCCCTCCACGTTGACTTTGTCTGTTATGGTGAATTCTGGGGGGACGTATGTGGCGGACTCTATAGACATTATTCACCATAATCTGTGGTTTGGGTATGTTTAACACACGCAGTTATATTGTGTGCTTCTCAGGGTTACGGAGACACGGTCCCTTTAAGAAAGTCTGGTTTTCTGAGTCTGACGTCAGCTCGACGTAAGGTTGTGTTTTTGAGCGCGAGGTAAATTGTCTTGTTCTGTGGGTTAAAAATAAATGACACACGAGTTGGTGTAGTCAACGAGAGAAGTTGTCCGTCTCTGCATTCCTGCCACTTCTACAACACTTTAATTAAAAGCAACCACTGACTGTACTACTTACAAAGAAATATAAATGATAACATGAACAGGAAGTGCATTTTGTTTGTTATGTATGTAGATGAAAAGTGTTGGTAGGTGTAGATTTAAAAGTGACAATTTAAGAACCCGTGGACACCCTGTTAATAATGACACTACAATACATATGATGAATAATTGCGATCATGTCATTTGCACAGCCTGGGAGGAATATTGATGAGACATGACTCATACCTGGAGTACATGAAACCTTCAAGAATCTTACTCAGGGGAAATCCTTCCTAATAGCATTGTGCTCTCAGTCAATCATTACTGTCCTATAAAAAAAGAAAAAGGGAAAGTAAGAGAAAATAGGGGTGTAGAGAGAGAGAGAAAATGGGTGTGAGTAGGAGGGAGACATAGAGAGATCATCTATACTGTCTACCTCTGTATATCCTGGGCCAAATAATCAGTCTTACAAGTTCAAGTTCAAGTTTGTTTATTTATATAGCCCTTTATCACAAGCATGTCTCAGAGGACTTTACAGAGAATGAGCCTAGCTAGATCTAACTAAACACAATCAGTGGTGAACAAAAATATATAGGACAAGCATAGTGAAAAACAGAAGGTAGACAAGAGCAGATTTTAGCAAGACAAACAATAGCCTAACCTACCCGGCACCCCCAGCTTTAGACCCTAATGCACACAAGGAAAAACTCCCAAGAAAAACCTTACTAGGAAAAACTTGGAAGAAACCTTGGGCGGGCTGAGGCAAATAGGATCCCTCCCCCGGGACGGCTTAGCGTGCAATAGGTGCTGGGCAAAACATTGACAGAATCATGGGCAACAACAATGACAGGAGAAAACAGAGAGAGACAAAAAGAAAGAGAGGCAGCATGTAGTGATGAGAAGGGGCTGAGGTCAGCGCTAAAAATTTAGAGAAACAAGGGCAGCAGTCGCAATTCAGCGTCCAGGTGGGAACAGCAGCAGGGAAGAGGAAGGACAGCACTGACGACGGAAGAGCCAGGGCAGAAAAGCAGCCGCGTACACACACACAACACACCCAGACACACACACACGGACAGAGGAAGGGGAGAAAAACAGCTGCACACAGAACACACGGGGTCTGAGACACGTTAGGTGGGAATAGCATCAGGGATGGGACTAAGACCGCCGCCGCCGACTACTGCACTGCACCGGGGTCTGAAAAGGGGAGAGAAAACGGCTGTGCACAAAACAACAAAGTCGTTGAGATAGGTCCAGGAGGGAACAGCATCAAGGATGGGACCAAGGCCGGCGCCAACGACCGCCAGGGCCAGAGCAACACCTGTCCACTGGCAGGTGGAACACTGCACCGGAGTCTGGGAGGGGGAGAGAAGACAGCTGCACACAAAGACAACGAACACACAGAGAGAGAAACATCCAGGTGGAAGCAGCATCAGGGGTGGGATTAGTCCCACCGATTACCATCAGAGCCGGGGCAGTACCCGTCTGCTGACAGCTAGAAGACTGCACTGGAATCCGAGAAAAGGGAGGAGAAAACCAGCTGCACACACATACACACAGAGCTGTGCAAATGCAGCACAAAACCCAGACATATTTGGCCACAGACACACTCGTACAGACAGCAGATACAGTGATTAGACAGTGTAACCAGGAGGCAGCCCTATGCTATGTTCCCAATGGCAAATTCCTATATAAATACTGTCTAGGCTAAGGTAAGAGAAAAGACTGTGTCGATCCCAAGCCAACGGTGCTATCGTAGGTCATATGATTGCGAGAATAAATAGGTTTTGAGTCTAGATTTTAAGATTTCGACAGAATTAGCTTCCCTGACTGTAAGAGGTAGCTGGTTCCAGAGATAGGGAGCTCGGTAAGAGAACGCTGTACTGCCTGCTGATTTTTTCTTGATTCTAGGGACAGTAAGGTAACCGGCGTCCTGCGATCGGAGGGCACGAGGGGGAATATAAGGTATGATGAGTATAGATATGTAACGATTTATATGCTAACAGAAGCACCTTAAAGTCAGATCTGACTTGAATTGGGAGCCAGTGAAGGGAGGTCAAGATTGGAGTAATATGGTCAAATTTTCTAGTTCTGGTTAGTATTCTGGCGGCAGCATTTTGCATGAGTTGTAGATTTTTAATACTGCAGTTAGGTAGGCCAGAGAGTAAGACATTACAATAATCAAGTCTTGATGAAATAAAAGCGTGTATTAAGGTTTCAGCATCCGCCGTATTTAGCAGGGAACGAATTTTCGAGATATTGCAAAGGTGGGAAAATGCTATCTTAGTGATTTCCTTAATGTGAGCATCGAATGAGAGAGCTGAGTCTAAAGTAACGCCAAGGTTTTTATCTGTGGAACTCTGGGTAATTAAGCAATCCCCAAAATGTAAAGTAAGGTCTGGAACAAGTGGCAGTTGGGTTTTTGGGCCAACAACTAGCATCTCAGTTTTGTTGGCATTTAGTCGCAAGAAGTTTTGAGACATCCAATTTGTGACAGCGATTAGGCATAATTCTAGGTTTGTAAATTGTGAACGGTCGTCAGGTCTAATGGGTATGTAAATTTGAGTATCGTCCGTGTAACAGTGAAATTTAATACCATAGCTGCGGAAAATTTCACCAAGAGGTAGCATGTAAATGGAGAAAAGCAAAGGTCCTAGTACAGAGCCCTGCGATACGCCAAAGTTAACTTTACAGTATTCAGATATAATATTTTTATGTGAGACACAATGGGCCGGATCTACTAACATATCGCAATTCCCGGCGCAGCGCAAAAGCAATTGCGGGTGCAATTGGTACCGTCAGCGCAAGGTATTTACTAAAGTAGGGCCCGCAAATGAGCGGAGGCGCAGATAATTAATTGGAATTGCGACTGCACTAATATAAGGGCCAAGCAATGCGCACAATAGCCCATTAGCGGCAACGTAATGATGGGCAAAAAAAGCGCAAATGTATCTCCAGTGGAGCTGGAAGTGTTGGTGGCAGAGAAAACCCAAAGAGCTGCAGAGAAGAGACGTTTTACCAGCGCGTAAAAAGTCACTCTGGAACGACATCAATTGAATGCATGTTGGGCACCAGAAGCGTGATTTAGTGGAGGTAAAAAGCGCTGGTATGATATGAGGAGGTGAACCAAAATGTTTACCACAAATAAAGCCAAAGAGAAGCCTTAACTCCCTTGGAGGAGCAAGTGCAGGAGAGCCTGACTGAGACACAGGTGCCAGGTGTGGGAGGGATGGATACCTGGTGAAGGTATGGTTACATATAGCTGGAGAAGCCGCGCACACACCTCTCCACTGTCATGACAGTTATTATGCACACGTTTTAGCTGCATTGTTTTCATCAAGGCAATGTCTGGCTCATAATAAGTGTCCAGAGAAATCCAGAGAAAATCCAGAGAAGAGCCTGCGACTTTTCCTTTTTGTATATTTAGGTAATAGTCTGCATATTGAGTGCGCATTCTGCTATGCTGCCAATGAGGCTTAAATTGTACATTTTTAAGTCAGTATACTCGTTTAAACCCTGCAATCTAATGACTGCATGTTATTTTGTGTAGGTGACTGTGTCACTTTGATCTTAGAGCCGGTTCCAGAGACAGTCTCTGTGGAGCCATCCTACGCGCAAAATGATAAGACATGCTTTGCCTAGGTCTTTTTTTTTTTTTTTTTTTTTCACCTTTATTTATTCAGGGGAGTTTCACTGAGAGCAATGCTCTCTTTTTCAGGAACACCCTGATCACATTCACACACATTCACACCTGGAAGCTGATCAGTACAACCACAGTCTGATCTGCTGGCCACTGAGCAGCTCCACTGGAGCGGTTGGGGTTAAGGGCCTTGCTCAAGGGCACCTCAGTGGTGGTAATGAGGGAGGGGCAAGCGCTGCTTTTCACTTTCCCCACCCAGATTTATCCTGCCGGTCTGGAGGATTGAACTGACGACCTTCCGGTCACAAGCTCGCTTCTGTGCGCAATCGACAGATGATAACGGCCACCGCCACTTGATAAATCACGTCCGCTGCCAATTTCCATAAATCCCTCCCTTTATTTTGCGCCCCAGACTTGGAACATCCACAAATGCATATGCAATTAGACCAAACCGCAAAAGATCAACCCATGATTTTAGGCGCAAATGCCCTGTGCGCTGGCTTAGAAGATCAGAAAACAAGGTTTTAGCACCCGCAATGCGATTTGCACTGGCGCAAACCTTTAGTAGATCTGGGCCAATGCGTTCTATCGGATAAGTAGAAATTGAGCCAGGAAAGCGCAGAGTCGCGGATGCCAACGTAGTTCGCTAGGCGGTTTAGGAGAATATTATGATCAACAGACTATTGTACGAGAAGTAGTCGGTTAGTTGGATAGAAACTATTCTTTCCAAGACTTTAGAGAGGAAGGGGAGATTAGAGATTGGTCTAAAGTTATTAAGAACATCAGGATCAAGGTTAGAATTTTTGAGCAGAGGTTTAATTACGGCTGATTTGAAGAGAGAGGTGTTAATGATGTTGAGTAGGGAGGGGCCTAATATTGGGAGAAGTTCCTTAACCAATTTAGCGGGAAGAGGGTCAGATAGGCTGGTTGTGGATTTAGAGGAAAGTACTAATTTAGAGAAGGGGTCTAAGGAGACAGTCTCAAATTGCAAGAGTATGGTGGTGGTCTCTATGGCACCTAATGCACGATTAGGAGAGGGATCAACACCCTCGGTGGGTAATGAATTGATAATCTCATCTCTAATAGTCAATTTTGTGATTAAAGAAATTAAAAAAATCATTTGCAGTGAATGGAGAGCTCACTACAGGGGAGGGTTTGCGATTAAGTTTTGCTACAGTGTCGAATAGAAACTTAGGGTTATCTTTATTAGTGTTAATTAGATCTGAGAAATAGGAGGCATTAGCAGCGGAGAGCGTACGCTTGTAATTCATTAGGCTATCGCTCCATGCTAACTTACATTCTCTGGAGTTAGGAAGAATCTCCTGTTGTGCTTGTCTTTGTGTCCATTTCTGTTTGCCCAATCACAGTTCTTTAATAGAACCTGGGAAACTGAAAATCCTTGAGTGAGCCACATGTCCACTAATCCTAATATCTCTGGATCGATTTGATTTTTTACTCTCTCTTCAGGGTTTGATAAATCACGGTCTGTATGCTCAAGCATCTCATGGATGACTGCTGCTGTGTAACTAATTTCCTTTATGATTTTGAAGGACACATAGGAAGAATTGGCTCTTGTTTTATCAGGCTGTCCTTGACTTTGTCCTTGACTTTGTCCTGTTGCACAATTTGCTTGTTCACATGCGTAGTGGTAGTAATTTTTACTGGTGTTTTTAGGAGCATGGAAGAAACAGTTCGTCTCATGTTGTAGTTTTTGGATGTGAGATTCCATGAATTCTTTTTCATTGCCTGTAATTATTTCCACTTTTCTTTGTATTCTGGTGACCTCTATCTTTCTTATTTTTTTCTTGATCCCTTTAATCCAAATGTCCTCCACTTCCTGTAAATTAGAGAAAGTAGCATGAATTATCACACAATGTAAAGACTGATTTATTTCAATCCATGGCACATATAGTATAGCCTACTAGGTACTGAATGCAAATTACTAAGAGTAGTGAGGTGCCCTGAGAGCTGCCAACTGCACGGCTAAGCTAGCTGCACTGATTTTCAAACAGAATACTAGGAACACAAATAAGACAAGTAATGGTATAAGTAATCCATGTGAGAGCAATTAAGTAATTCAAGTAAACAAACCAGTCTGAAAGCAATGAGGTGCCCTGATAAATGCTTGGTGCAATAGCCTATTGGGAAAGGTGCTTTAAGAGCATAATACAAGGAACTGAATGTAAAACTGTGAGAACACTAAGGTGCCCTAAAAGTTGCTTGTAAGAGCAGAACACTCTGTACTGAATGTAAATCCATATGAGAGCAGGGAGGTGCCCTGAGAGCCACCAGCTGTAAGACTCAGCAAAGTGCCCTTAGAACAGAATACTGCCAACAGGACATATACAAGCTAGGCTGCCCTAAGAGCAAAAGTCTCGGAGCAGAATACAAACCCACCTGAAAGCATTGAGGTGTCCTGAGAGCAGCTTGCTGTAATATTGAGAAAAATGCTATAAGAGCTGAATACCAAGTACTGAAAGCAGTGAGATGCTAAGAGCAGAAGTCTAGGAACAGTATGGAAATCCCTATGAGCAGTGAGGTGTCCCGAGAGCTGCATTGCTAGGCTGCTCTAAGAGCAGATGTCTAGGAACAGTATGGAAATCCCTATGAGCAGTGAGGTGCCCTTGTCTTCATTTACATGTGACTTAAAGTCATTATACAGTATGTAGTCATACAAAACCTGCATACCTGTCCACAGTTAAAACAGCATGTAAATCCAGCCAAGTTGTGGGCAGATAAATTGTCCACTGAAATGGTTGCCAGATCACCCCTCAGATGGTAGATTCTTTCATTCACATTAAAATCAAATCAATCGAAGTGCCATGGTAGAAGCTAACAGAGCAATACATTAAGAATTCATCAGAGCAATGGCATGTGGAATAAAAGACTTCTTGAATATGTTTTTTAGGCTCTGGGCATCCGATAATGCCTTTCAGAGGGAAGCTTGTCAAACTCATTAAAAAGAGGATGTGAGGGATTAGCCAGAATTTACTCAGCTTTATCCCTGTTTCGGACCACATAGAGTATATCTCAGTCAGTTGTGTCTGTGGCTTCCCTATAATTTTACTGGCCAATGCCATGCTTACAATCCTTGCCAGTTTGCTCCTGTTCTTAACCCCAAGATTGCCATACCAAGTTGAGATATTATAAGTCAAAACACTTTCAATGAGACTTCTATAAACCAACTCTAGAATGTTCCTGCTTACAGCAAAACTGTTTAACTTTCTCAAAAGATACAGACGCTGCATTGCTGCACTGCATTTAAAAAAATGTATTCTGTGTTAGCTGTAAAGCTTAGAGTGTTATCCAAGAAAATATCTAAGTATTTAAAGTTCTCTACTACTTCTACCGACTGGCCGTAGTTTAACTGGTTGGCTGGGGTGGAGCAGACTACTGTTGCAGCTGATAACCAGCAGCCAACCTTTGGCTGAAAATGCCATGTCCAATTTGTGCTATTGTCACAGAATTCAACTTGTGGTGGAGGAATGTAATTTTCACATAATTCGTGTCCACAGCACATAAATCTGCATTTCAGAATTTGTGTTCATCGCACAACTTTTTATGAGAGCATATTGGTGCAGCACCATGCAATAGCATCCATCTTGTTAAGCTAGCAGTAGCATGAATCCATCGTAGTCACAGGAACTGTTATCATGTAGCCAAAAGACCAAACACTTGTTATTGTTGTTGTTATTGTCTGTTTTTTGGGGTTTTTTTGTAAATTAATTTGGTAGTAGCCATACTTAAAGCCCGCACAAATGGGGCCTCTGTCTAATTGTGTGATTGAGTAGATAAACAATGAGGGTGGCTGGACAGCTGAGCGGGCCAGGGGCATCCAGATAAAGCTTCCAGACAAGCCAGCAGGGCCAATCAGACTTAAAGGGTAACTTCAGTTACCCTTTAAGTCTGATTATAATGTTTGCTCATAATGTTGTCAGACACTTATAATAGCAATCTGAGCCTGTCAGTGGCAAAAACAAGCACTTTTAGTGGACGTACATTGACGGTTCACATTTGCCCCATCGGATTACATTGCAGCTCGTTTCGCGGCTGCCGGCTGACGGGATCTTGCTCAATACTGGACCAATTTCAAAAATTGTTGTCCTCATTAGTTACTTAGACACAAAAAGTTGGGAAAATAGGGTCCAGGTTGAAAAATGCCGAAGTTACCCTTTAAAGGTCCCATATCATGCCTCTGATTATAAAGGAATTGGATGTGCTATCTAAGCATTGTGAAAGTATCAAAACGCATGGTCGCCAACTGATCCACACGATCCATATTATAAAACCGTCGTTAATATTACAGTAATGAGCCTTAAAGGCACATGACACCACACAAACAGCTTTTAATGGACCTCAAGACATAAAATAAAACACTAGAAAGTGTAGAATATGGGACCTTTAACTTAGCCAAAGCAGATACAATGTGGATATGTAGACTACTGAGTTGGTCAGGTATCTGCTCTCTGCTTGGGCAAGTGTAGGATGTAACTTTTATAGTGTGTGACTTGGTAGGGTGCAGATGTAGTGTATCTGAATAGAAAGGAATATTGATGGTAGTGTGTTGGTGAGTTGTAAACTAGTGTTGTTCGTACCAAAGATGCAGGTGACAGTGACAGCAGTGTAGTGGACTTGGTTCTGCTGAGAGGGGGGTGTTTCTAGGACGATGGAATACACAGTTAAGCCTTCTTGTGGGGTCGTGGGCCTAATTGAACAAAACATCGGTGAAAGAAGGTGCCCACTTGATAACCCCAATGACTTACCTACACTCACTCACCCTGAAGCTAGAGTAGGTAGTTGGTGAATGTTGCTGCCTGTGATGGTGCTGTAGATTTATGACAGTATAGCCTGATGTTTTCTATGGCACTATGGTAGTATATAATTCTGTTAAACTCTGAATAGGGCCTCTATTCATAGTATTCTGTTACATCATCACACGGCCATCTTGGTAGGAAAATAACAGGTGATTGTAATAAATTAACAGATGATTATAATCAAACGACAGCCACAGCCAATGAACTATCTATATTGTAAGGCACCATATTGGTAGGAAATGCATGTGACATCATGGGAATACTATGAATATGAATGCTCACCTTGGATTATGGCACAAGAGAAACATCATATCCTGTGTATTGATAAATGCTTATAATTGGAATATGATCTAAATCTGAAATATGATCTTCATTACAATGTCATTGTAAATGCAGCATAGGTGAAGAAAAGACCAAAATCATCCATTTTCCAATAAAACATCTAAAAATACACTTGAGTTTAAGCTCTTCATTTTGGGAATCTGTCAATAGAAGATACTGAGAAAGATGTTAAAGTAGTGTGTTTTTGGGATTAATGAAATCGATTTTTTCCCTTTTTATCTACCAAAAAATCCACTCCAATGGGAGAATGACCCTTGTCCATTACATGATAATCTGAACAGTTTATGATGTTTTCCTCAGCATTTTTATGCAAATCTGAACTAGTGTTTTTAAGTAACATTATTGCTGGCATCAAGATTAGGACACATTCCTTTTATTGTTGAAATGCGCACAATTTTAAAACATGATTTAATGACAACCAACAAACACTCAACTGACATTTGGCATAATCTGATGAAATCTGATTATGGAGGGCCTCTACTACAAACAAAACAATACTGAGTATTGCTGGAATTTGAAGTTATTTCTAAAACCTGTCAAAATGTATTCATATCAGAATTCAATATGAAATATAGCTGCAACCGGCGATTGTAGAGGTCGAAGCATACCTTGAAAAAGAGAGCAGGTGAACCATATGTATGTCAATAAAATGTCAATTACCAGTTTTCTGCAAGTTTGAGTTTTCCCACCAGAAACACACCGACACAACATATTAAGTAGGCTAAGGCTGTGTTCAAACGTAACGTTTTTGTGTGTGGAAAAAGCACTGTCTGAAGTGCTTTTTGTGAGGAGAAATAAAAAGCGGATCACAATAACGTCATTTGACGTTAGCTGAGTGGCTGGCTAGCTCGTTAACTAGCTGGTTAGCACTTCTAGCATATACAGTGTTGTGCAACAAGCAAGGGCTTACCAGATATTCCTAATACACGTCCAGTATGATCCCACACTGCCCCTTTATGATCGGTGTTGCGGTAACAGAAATTCACTTAATAACAATCAATTTCTCCACCGGCACTTTCTCCATCTTTGTTGTTGTTAGGGGAAACGACCAGCCTCTCCTTCACTGTTATTGGTTGGTTGAGATAAAAGTGGTTCATGTCACCCAACGCTTTTCTGAAGAGTTGAACATTTTTCAACTTTTGAAAGCACTTGCTTGTGCCAAAAGACGCTGGGCGCAGTGCTTTTTCAGGAGAGGCCACCTTTTGTGCGCCTTGTGGCTGCTCCACATGTGTTTTAATGTAGAAAAGGCAGTGGCAGTTTTGAAAAATACACTAAATGTGATGAACACAACCTAAGGGTTTGAAACAATTTTATTCATGACAATTAGATGGTAACTATATTTAAAAATAATGGCTTTGGATTCAAATAGATAATATAGCTGCAAACAATGATTGTAGGGGTTGAAGCGCAAAGAGCAAGCAGAAGAAACAGAAGCAGAAGATATAATTTAGTTGGTATTTGTGACATTTGTTTCTGCATTTTCACAGATATGAATTTAACATCTTTAAATAAAAATGTATAACTTGTGACATTTGGTTCAGCACATTCAAAGACATGAATTTAACATCTTTAAATAAAAATGTATCAAGTAGGCCAAGTCTAATAGCATACAATCTTAATGCAGATTCAAGAAATAACTTCACATGAAAACCTATTTAATTCCAAACAGGTTGCTGGTGGACAAACTGAATACATCTAACTTATGCACGAAGTTTGGTGGACAGTAGGAGACAGGATTAAAAAAAAGGAAAGAGATTTCATATGAAATTCTGCCATTTTTAAAGAAGTCTGATGTAAATCATTTTCAAGTTATTCACAATGGCTCAACTTTCTCTGATAGTTTCCTTGAGGAAAACAGAACTAAGCAGCCTATGATTGAAAGGTTTTACAACTCTAGTAGAGCTCCCCAATAATCAATTTCATCATGGCTTTGCAAACAGGCCAAAGTTTTAAGATTTTATGCCCATTTTTTTATTTAGACTTTGGAAGGGGATTGTAGCACTCTCTGTGGCCTAATCATTGTCATATTCAAGTGGTGTTAAGTAGTGCCCGTTGAATATGTGACAAGTTTTGAAACTCTAGCTTTAACAAGCTTAACAAGAATTTGCCAGAACATTTGTGGCACAACATTGGCTAATTTTGATTTAAGCAAGCAAGGTTAATCTCTTGGACACGCAGATTTGGAGATGTAGTCAATGAGTTGTGACCATTCTTCTGTTTACCCACGTACTTTGTCAAGTTGGTTAATTGTGGCCCTGTTGATTAACCAATTGGGAGAAAAAACGAAAAAGAAGAAACAGAAAAACAGTTTTTCACAGTTTTAACACAAAATGGGGGGAATTCAGTGGAAAAGTTGTATAGCTTGAATGCCTCAACGTATGTATGACGTTTCACATCAGTTGGACCTACGGTGTGGGAGTTATGGACCAAAACGTAAACATATGCACTACTGTGCCACCATCTGGCCAACATGAGTGGCTGGCCTTGTGGGGGAGGCATAGGAACCCACCTGCCCAATATGGTTGCTCTGGGACTTCCAGTTTCTGAGCTCCAGACACATTTAGCGGAGAGAAAGAAGAACTGTAGACAATCTTATAAGCCACAGCCAATATGTGAACACATATACAGTATATCTATATATAATATTTGGCTAGTGTATATTTCCCACCTTGTATCAATACCGACTTGAAGGTAAAAAAAACAAAAAACAGATGCAAACCACTCACTAAAAACTACAGGGCAGTACATTATGAATACAGCACAGTACTAGTGTGGTACGGTTAACAATGATGTTAAACTTTTTTGTTAAACTGTTTGTTAGTCCTTTCAGTTGTCAATTATGTTGGACTGACACAACACAAAACTGACTGGATTTCATGCACAAACCCTGAACCCCCTGGCTGGTTGACAACTTGAAATATTTTTTGGCAATGAATTCACATAAGACATGAGAGAGAGAGAGTGAGATAGAGAGAGAGTAATCTGTTTTAGGAGGTCATTAATGCATAAAACAGGAATACATTCAGTATCCTTTCGAAAAGTTTCCAAAATCATTCTTAAATATAGCAACATATGTAACACATTGATATACAGTTGCTATTGTCGGATGAAAACCTTGTATATACAAAATGTAGAGTTTTTAAGGAATTAAGAAAAACAACCTTGTTTTTAGTTTGACCCCCATGTATTTTTGAGTTTAAATGATTTTGAGAAGGTTTCATAAACCCAAGGTTTATAGGCACGGTTTGTGTATAAAATGACGATCATACATAATTAATTTGATGAAGAGGAATGGAAAAACCTAGCAATATTCATTTTTCCTTTCTCTCTCTGGGAGCGTGGTGTGCATGGACTGTGATTTTCAGAATAAAATTTCTGTTGTGTTCCCCCTATACCTCTAAACTGACAGCAACAGCAGTCTCACAGAGTTTTACAGTTGTCAGTGTATATAGGGACAACGTATGCTCATGAATTGGCGGTTAGCTGTCCTGACCTCACTGTTTTTAATGGGCTTGAATTGTGGACGTAGCGTTAACTTAATATAAATTCTTAGGGTTAGAGTTAGTGCCGATAAGATCGGGAAAGATAGCTAATTTTAGTTGGCTATATCTTGTCTTTGGTGTTGTGGGCCAGGATGATCCGGAACAGCGTTCTGTCACCCTCCGTTAAAAAAAATAAATAAATAAAAGCTTGACAAATATAAATAAATGTAAAGGGATTTGACCATCCGTCTTCCTCTATGGTGCCAGTCTTTCCTCTATTCTACCATGGCAGCCCGTCACGATAAGATCATGACCACCAAATCAAAAATATTTTATTTTATAATATTTTTTTATTTTGAGTCCGTATCTCATTTCCTAGCAGTAATTGCTGACTTCATAACATAGATTTTTTTTTTTGTTCAAAGCTCATCGTATGTGCCATTCTGGCAGCTTTTTTGAGATGAACAATGCCTGAATTCCCCCTTTATCCCTTAATATCGATGACAAACAGCTAACTGCCAGTCCACAAGCATACTTTGTCCCTATATACACGGACAACTGTAAAACTCTGTGAGTGAGAGGCTGCTATTGTCAGTTTGGAGGTAGAGGGGGAACACAAAAGAACCTTTGCTCTGAAAATCATAGTCCGTGCACACCATACCCCCAGTTCCCTAGACGCAATTTTCACACAATAACAAATATCACAAGGTTTTTCACATTATTCAGTTCCTTTTCATCAACTGATTATGTATGATAATTTTTTACATGGACTTAGGCACACATATATACTGTATGACCTGCTATTGAAATCAACACACAGAAATACTGAATCATAGACAAGAGAATGAGACTTTTTCTTATGGTTGCCCTTAGTGATTCTTTATATGAACAAATTGTAATGATAACATAAACGTTTATGTTTAAAGTTTAGATTACATTATTTCAACGCAGTGCAACTGTCCATTGATTCTGGTATGCAGGCCATTCTTCTAACATGCACATTATTCTACATGTCCCTTTATCCCTTGATCATTCTATTACATGGGAGACATTTGAGGCTGAGGATATGAGTAGCCATGTTGACTACTGAGCACAGTGTTCGGGTTCAGTCCTTTCCATCAATCAGTTGGTCGGTCAGTCGATAGTAGTGGTGCGAGCACAGCAGACTGGGGTTCGGATGGAGCCCATCATCCTGCTCCTCTTCCTGTGGCAGCTGGTGTTACTGCTCTGCCGGGAGGTGTTTGTGTCCTGACGGGAGAGCTTGGCAGTGCGACCTGCTGTCTCCTTGATCTGCAGTTCCAGGTGCCTCTGGATGGCCAGGCCTAGCTCCTCAGGGTCCACAGAGGCACCATACACCTCCCATGTCATCCCCTCCGCATCCCACTTAACCTCTTTCACCGGGGACTTCTGAGCACCGCCCTGCCTGCTGCCACCATCAGCCTCTGTGGTTGTACTCTGGTTGCAGGTGGTCTCACTCCCGTTCTCCTCCACTAGACAGATCTTGGGAAACACATGGGGTGGCAGATGGAGGGGGTCAGCCTCTGAGACAGTCTGGCTTGTCTGCACTCCAATATCCCTCAACTCTTTGTGGGCTGTCATAGTTCCCATGTCCCTGGTGGTGGTTCTGCAGATGGGGCTGCTGTAGCACTCTTCTCCCCCACCATGCTGCTGGGATTGTGGCCCATCACCAGGTGGGAAGGAGTTGATCCAAGAGCAGTTGAGGTTGCAGCAGCGCAGCAGACATTTGGCATCCAGGCCTGTCTCACTGACAGAGGAAACAAGGCGAGGCAGGGTGAGGAGGTTTGTCACTGACTGAGGTAGCACTGCACGCTGGACCCTGCAGCCAGCCTCTATGCCTGTTAGGCGTGGCAGCAGCTGCGCAGGGGCTGGGATGGGTTGGGGGTGGCAATAGGCAGCAAATGTGTCCTCAAGATTGCTGTGGTGAATGTAAGAGCCATAGCAGAGTGCCTCCTCACATTTCGAGTGATGATGGCCCTCTCCTTCTAAATCTTCCACTTTGTTTGTAGCCCTGGGGGCACAACTGTGCATACACCTGCCCTGAGGCTGCTGTGTTGGACTTTTTCCTCCGTTGTTGGCCCCTCGGCAAGTGGTGGTGACCATGTTGCAGTGCTGCAGCTGCATGGGCTGCTTGCAGGCTAAGATGGAGTGACCCTGAGCCTCTTGGATATTGTAATCTCTCCCATGGTAAGCAAGCCCACAGGTCTCGCTATGTGGAGGCTGGGGGACAGATCTCTGTTTAACCAGAGGCAGAATATCTGAGTGACTCCTCTGAACAGACAAGGAGGCTGGATGTAGTCTCTGTAAAATCCTTCTGCCAGCTTGGGGGCTGTGATTGATAATGCTCACCACGTCCTCATGGTGATGTGAAAGTATGTAAGGCTCAGCTATGCTGTGGGGACGTACCAAAGTCCTTGGGGGTGCACAGTGTTCACGTGGGTGTCCTGAGACATTGTTTTTGAGGGTCGGCCCCACAACCTGTTCACCAGGCTCTCCACTGTCCCTCTGACTATTGTTGTCAGTTTCTCTGGTAGGACAAGGTACTGGATGTTCTTTAGAGGTCTCACTGGTGGCCTCCTTTAGGTCCTCCTGGCAGATGTGACCTGGTCCTTCTGGAAGATGTGTCTTTCTAGAGGATGTCAGCACCTCCACAGAGCTCTTGGAGGTGGGCAGGAGGGGCTTATCAGAGAGGGCAGAATCAGAGGAGACAGCTCCCCCTGGTGGGTACAGCTCTGATGTGGGATGCCCACCCTCTGCCATGGAAGACCTTTAAGAAGAAGCACAAAGCATTAAGTGTGGGTGTTTCACGCTTCATCATCTCAAGCAACACACAAAGCACGTAATGAAAACCCCATGAACGGGGGACTTCCGGGTAGAGCATGTAGCGTACCCTATTTTTTCCATTATTGAGTTCAGTTAGTCTTCTTCTGATTATATCCACTAGTTAGGAACACCTTTACACCACAAAATGGCATCAAAGAAACATCTACGAGGGTATAAAGCGACGGAAAGGGAAGATGAAGAAGATGAGATCGATAAACTCCGCTCCATGCTTCTTTCCGAACTCGCGCAGTCTATGAACTCCCTTCTGAAAAAAGCACTCGACGATGCATTGGCACCACTTTCAGCGTCTCTGGAGCAGGTCAAATCGTCTTTCAACTCCCATGACAAACGTATCCATGACATGGAAGAAGGGCTGTCTGACCATAGTGACAGAATTGGAGCTATTGAAACAACATGTGCCGCGCTCCAAGCAGAGAACAAAAAGCTGAGAGACAGGGTGGAGGACCTGGAAAATCGCTCTCGTAGATCTAATCTGCGAGTTATTGGCATTCCGGAGAAACTGGAGGGGCCAGATCCGGTTAAATTTATGACTGAATTTTTTGAAGAGGTTCTGGGGAAAGATTTTTTCCAGCGACCCCTCATTCTTTCTCGTGCCCACAGAGTAGGACCCAGGCCTGCAACCGACTCCATCTCCCAGCGGCCCAGGGTGTTTCTAGTGCTATTCCTACTACTACTACTTTCAAGATAAGCACTGCATAATCACAAGAAAACGACAACAGCTGTACTTCAGAGGACACAAGGTGTTTTTCCACGAAGATGTCAGCGCGGATCTCGGCAAAAAACAAGCTGCCTTCAAAGAGGTCAAGTCTCTCCTCTACAAGAAGAGTGTCAGGTTCGCCCTGATCTATCCTGCTCCGTGTCTTTCACGACGTCTTTTTTTTTTTGATACGGCGGGAAAAGCCAGAGAGTTCTACGATCTTCACTGAGGAGAATGAACTTGGTCTGCGCTGGTGTTCTGGCCGACTACACTAAGGTGAAATGTAGCCTAACTTTCGGTTAAGATAACGTCTTAAGCTCCGGTCACTCACTGAAGTGGGTTCACTGAGTTGATAAGTGTTGAAATTGTTTACAATCTATAGCCTGTTTAGAAGAAACGAGTTCATGTAGGCTATATGATATGGTTGTATTTTATTTAGTATTATTTTCATAGTTATACGTCCACCAAATGTCTGGCAGCTCTAACTAATGATAATAGCAGTATTGTGGCAGCCGATGATGGGTTAAATCTATTTGTTTATTTCTAACGTATTGTAAATTAGCCTACAATCTGTGAGATTGGCGAGATGGCAACATTGTGATGTTCAATGACGATCGTTTAAACCAGGCTCTTCTTTTTAATATAGCCTAAATAGTTTTATATTAATCCTAGTATGTAACTTGCGCGAGCGCACGTGTGTATGCGCTCGGGTGGTTCTGATGCAAATATGGAGGCTATACAAATACTTTATTTTATTTATTTTTCCTCTTTCCTTTCCTCTTATGTGCGTTGTATAATATAATTGTATATGGGTAGAACAGAAATATTTTATTTCGTGGGTGGCCACCCTCAGATTAGTGTTGGAGTTAAAGGCAAGCTGGTTACCTTGGAAGTTTTTCGTTTGGGAATTCCTGCGGTCCTCTTCGTTTGGGGAAGAAGATCTAGGTTCTGGGGTTTCAATGGGGTTTTTGTTTATTTAAATTTGGGTTTCATGGGGAAATGGGTAACACCTTGGAAATGTTCTATGGCAACTAACTATCTTCAATGGATGTGCACAGCCGCTGTGGTTGAGTCTACATTTTGGCATGTAATTGCAGTGTGTTGACACCATTTATTGTGATGTATATTGTGATGTGTCTACTCATGCACTATGAGGGTCCTACCCTAATTATAAGGTTAGTGTTCTTGTGCACAACGCCAATGCTACAAAACTTTGTTGTAATCAAACGCATCAGTAATGTCTGCTATGGTTAATGATATAGACGGCACAGGGTCAATGGGGGGGGGCTGCGGTCAGGTTTGTGTCATGGAATGTTAAGGGGATGAATGGTCCTGTGAAGCGGTCTAGAATTTTTTCCCATCTCAAGCAATTGAAAACTGATGTCTTGTTTTTACAGGAGACATACTTACGGTTGGAGGATCACATCAGGCTTCGTAAAGCATGGGTCAATCATATTTTTCATTCTAAATTTAATAACAGATCACGGGGTGTGGCAATATTGATTAATAAAAGAACACAATTCACATTAACTGATATAATTGCAGACCCCAATGGCCGTTATGTCATTGTCTCAGGACTTTTATTTCAAACACCTGTTCTTTTGGTTAATATGTATGCCCCTAACTGGGACGATATTGAATTTGAACACAATTTGAACTTTTATTATCCCTCCCTAATTTGAATACACACAAATTAATCCTTGCACGAGATCTAAATTGCTCAATTGACCCAATGCTGGACAGATCCAACCCTAAGTCTGCCTCACCATCTGGTATGTCAAAGGTCTTTTCGGCATTCATGGGACAAAATGGCTGTATAGACCCATGGAGATTTCGAAATCCATCTTCCAGACAATTTTCTTTCTTTTCTCATGTCCACCGTTCTTTCTCTCGGATAGACTACTTTTTCATAGATAGCTCCTTCACCCCTGCAGTAAAATCAGTTGAATACTTGGCCATTATCATTTCAGATCATGCGCCACTCATCTTAGATCTTTCTTTCACTTTGAACACTAGAGAACAATCCTTATGGAGACTCAACTCTTTGTTACTCTCTGATGAAAAATTCTGCGATTTCGTGGCTACCAATATAGATTTTTTTCTGGAAATGAACAAGAAGGAAGGTGTATCATACTCTCTTCTTTGGGAAACTTTAAAAGCTTATTTAAGGGGGTAAATAATCTCATATGTGTCACATCGCAACAAAGAACGCCAAAAACAAATGCAGGACTTGACAGATTCCATTTTTAATCTGGACCGCCAATATTTCGAGAACCCCACCCCGGAATTATATAAAAAACGGGCAGCCTTACAATCAAAATTTAATCTTCTATCCACAAACCAAGCTGAGCACTTACTACTACGAACCCGTGGCTCTTACTACAAAAACGGAGAGAAAGCGAGCCGGTTATTGGCCCACCAGTTAAAACGCCAGGTTGCTTCAAGACTTATACCCCAAGTGAGAGACCAGCACCAAAATCTGGTAACCAATCCAAAGGATATCAACAACATTTTTGCATCATTTTACTCCACGTTGTACACTTCTGAATTTCCATCAGACATTACAAATATGGTAGGTTTTCTAGATAATTTGGAGGTGCCTACTCTTGAGCCCGGAGACAGGGCACTGTTAGACCAGACTCTTGCGCAGGAGGAGATCACTGGAGTCATTGGGGCCATGCGGAGAGGCAAGACCCCAGGCCCTGATGGTTATCCAACCGAATTTTATAAGAAATTTAATAATAAACTGGCACCAATTCTATTGGAAGTATTTAATGAATCATTGAAAAACGGTTCCCTACCCCCAACCCTCACACAAGCTTCGATTTCACTCCTCCTCAAAAAGGACAAGGATCTCACTAGCTACGGGTCTTACCGCCCTATCTCCCTCCTTAACGTTGATGTAAAGATTTTAGCAAAAATACTGGCATGCCATTTAGAATCCATTCTCCTCAAAATAATTTCAGAGGATCAGACTGGTTTTATAAAGGGTCGCCACTCTTTTTCGAATATTTGCCGACTCGCCAATGTGGTATACTCCCCCGGTCCTTCTCTAACTCCAGAAGCTGGACGCGGAGAAGGTGTTTGAACGGGTAGAGTGGGAATATTTATTTGCCATCTTGGAGAAGTTTGGGTTTGGCAAAACATTTATTGCATGGATTCGTCTGCTATATTCATCCCCACAAGCATGCGTTCAAACTAATCATTCATGCTCAATTTTTTTCCCCGTCACGAGGGACACGTCAGGGATGTCCTCTATCCCCACTTTTGTTCGCAACAGCAATTGAACCTCTTTCTATTGCATTAAAGTCATCATTGTCATTGCAAGGTGTGAGACGAGAGGGATTAGAACATTGTGTCTCTCTATATGCAGACGACCTTTTGATATATGTAAGTGACCCAGTAGCAAACGCCCCTGCAATCATATCAATTCTAGACAATTTTGGAGCCTTTTCAGGCTACAAACTAAATCTCCAGAAAAGCGAATGCTTCCCCATCAATGAGTCAGCAATGAAAATCCAACAGGAATCATTCCCCTTCCACCTAACACACTCAGGTCTCAAATATCTTGGAATAAACATTACGCGTTCCTTCACGTCTCTTCTTGCGGCTAATTTTACACCCCAAGTTAACCAAATGAAGGCTGACTTTAAAAGGTGGAGCAGTCTACCTCTTACTATAGCAGGGAGAATACAATCCGTAAAGATGAACATACTCCCAAAATTTCTGTATTTGTTTCAGTGCCTACCGTTATTCCTGACAAAATCTTTTTTTCGTTCAGTCAATCAATCTATTACTTCCTGTATCTGGGCAAATAAAGTTCCAAGAGTCAACAAAGGCTTACTTCAGAGGCGACGCGACGTGGGAGGGCTGGCTCTCCCCAGTTTTATTCACTACTATTGGGCGGCTAATCTCCAAAAAGTTTTATTCTGGCTCCACCTACCAGACACAGATTGGTGTGCACTTGAAGCGCAGTCTTGCCGCTCCTCATCCCTCCCTGCTCTGGTTTACTCCTCTCTGCCCACAAAGATATCTCGGTTTACCTCCAATCCCATCGTACTGTCCACCTTTAGGATTTGGGCCCAGTTCCGCAGTCACTACAAATTCACCTCTCCCTCCCCCCTTGGTCCCATCTGTAGAAACCACCTATTTCCGCCTTCCTCTCTTGACCTAACATTTACTCAGTGGAGCAGGAAAGGGCTCACCTGTTTTAAAAGCCTCTACAGCAAGGACGGATTTGATAGTTTTGATAACATATGTAGGAAATATGATCTTCCCCGTAATAATTTTTTCAGATATCTTCAAATACGCCACTGTACCAATACACACTTTCCCTCTTTCCCTGCTCTCCCTACTGAAACGGAGTGGGAAAAGATGACTCTCCTCTTTGTTCAAAAGGGACTGATATCTTTGTTATATTCACAGCTAATGTCCTTGGAAGACCAAGACCTTTCCAAAATTAATCTAGATGGGAAAATGAGTTGATGATGGAGCTAACAGACTATCGCTGGAATGGAGCACTGGAAAGGATCAACTCCTCTTCATCATGTGCACGCTTGGGGCTCATCCAATTCAAAATAGTGCATAGAGCTCATTTAAGTAAAGCTAGGTTGGCGGAAATATACCCAGGAGCGGACGGGAGTTGTGATAGATGCTCTCAGCGAATTTGACACATATGTTTTGGTCCTGTCCCCAACTGAACCAATATTGGTCATCTGTTTTTGAGACACTTTCTGAGGTCCTCGGAATGGAATTACAGCCCTGCCCTTTAATCGCAATATTCGGTATCCCTGATGAGACCTTAACTGTAACTCGGAATAAATCAGACATTATTGCTTTTATGTCACTTCTTGCCCGTCATAGAATTTTACTGGTTTGGAGATCTCCCACTCCCCCATCTGTTGCTGCCTGGCTAAAAGACGTTATGTCTTTTCTCAAACTAGAAAAAATCAAATTCACGTTGAGAGGGTCAATCAAAAGCTTTTACTTAAAGTGGCAACCCTTTATAACATATTTTGAGAATCTTGAAGTACTACCTGATGAGTGAGACTGGAGCCCCCCCTGTGTGTTATTATTATTCCGTCTATTTGAATTCAATGTTTGGTTCTGAAGGTCTGGTCAAATGCCCGACCGTGGTGGGAACTGAGTAACTTCGCTGATGTTTGTGTAATTATAGGTTTATTTACTTATTAATTCCTCTGAGTAGATATGAGTGTTTGCGTGTGACAACATGCATGTGTGCTTTGCCCATGTGTATATCCTATCGCTTTGAAGTGCTATGGAAAACAAAATGGTAAAATTGTTTCCCCAAAATGTTACCAGGGTATGTGAGGTGGGTGGGAAGGGTGGGACAATTTAGGTGGGAGGGGGGCATCATTAAGCAGAGTTCTGTCTGCTAATGTTGTTTTATTTATTATTTTCCTTATTCTGTCCATATTATTATTTTCATCTTTTTTTATGGATCTTTTGCTCTTCCTCCAAAAGAAAATGGAGAACTGTTTTACTTCCTGTAATGTATCACTGATTCACTCCTTCAATAAAAAGATTTATAAAAAAAAAACAACAACCCATGAACCTTGTCATTTTGTTCAAAATTGCTTCATGACTCTATTGAGTCAACCATTTTTATTAGGGCCCGAGCACCGACCGGTGCGAAGCCCTATTGTATTTCAAGGAATTATTATTATTAGGGCCCGAGCACCGACTGGTGCGAGGACCTATTGTAATGCAAGGAATTATTATTAGGGCCCGAGCACCGACCGGTGCGAAGCCCTATTGAAATGCAAGGAATTATTATTATTAGGGGTCCTAGCACGTAGTGCTGGGAACCCTATTGTAATTGTTCCGATTATTAGGGGTCCTAGCACGTAGTGCTGGGAACCCTATTGTTTTTGTTCCGATTATTATTAGGGCCCGAGCACCGTCCGGTGCGAGGACCTATTGTATTTCAAGGAATTATTAGGGCCCGAGCACCGTCCGGTGCGAGGACCTATTGTATTTCAAGGAATTATTAGGGCCCGAGCACCGTCCGGTGCGAGGACCTATTGTATTTCAAGGAATTATTATTAGGGCCCGAGCACCGACTGGTGCGAGGACCTATTGAAATGCAAGGAATTATTAGGGCCCGAGCACCGTCCGGTGCGAGGACCTATTGTATTTCAAGGAATTATTATTATTAGGGCCCGAGCACCGTCCGGTGCGAGGACCTATTGTATTTCAAGGAATTATTATTAGGGCCCGAGCACCGACCGGTGCGAGGACCTATTGTAATGCAAGGAATTATTATTATTAGGGCCCGAGCACCGTCCGGTGCGAGGACCTATTGTATTTCAAGGAATTATTAGGGCCCGAGCACCGACCGGTGCGAGGACCTATTGAAATGCAAGGAATTATTAGGGCCCGAGCACCGACCGGTGCGAGGACCTATTGTAATGCAAGGAATTATTATTAGGGCCCGAGCACCGTCCGGTGCGAGGACCTATTGTATTTCAAGGAATTATTAGGGCCCGAGCACCGACCGGTGCGAGGACCTATTGTATTTCAAGGAATTATTAGGGCCCGAGCACCGACCGGTGCGAGGACCTATTGTAATGCAAGGAATTATTATTAGGGCCTGAGCACCGAACGGTGCGAGGACCTATTGTAATGCAAGGAATTATTATTAGGGCCCGAGCACCGGTCGGTGCGAGGACCTATTGTAATGCAAGGAATTATTATTAGGGCCCGAGCACCGACCGGTGCGAAGCCCTATTGAAATGCAAGGAATTATTAGGGCCCGAGCACCGACCGGTGCGAGGACCTATTGTAATGCAAGGAATTATTATTATTTTTCTGCCGAATGAATTGCATTTTTGAGGGGCTAAAGGTGCTGGAAAAGTTGCGAAAATTTGCACATACGTCAGAAGTGCTGAAAAATTACGTATTTTATGGGTCTCGCGCATGGGTGTGGCAAAATGGCTCAATAGCGCCCCCTACAAAATTTCAAAATAATACTCATCGCTCTACGTTTGATCTACATGTACGAAATTTGGTATGCACATGTATCATGTCCAGACCTACAAAAAACGTCAATAGGTGCCATGACCTAAACCCAACAGGAAGTCAGCCATTTTGAATTGATTGTGGCATTTTTGTGCGTTTTTGCCCATTTACAGGGGTCATACTTTAACGAACTCCTCCTAGACGGTTAATCGGATCCACCTCAAACTTGCTCAGCGTATATAACAGACCTTGACGATGAAAAGTTATTAAAAGCTTGAGTTTTCCTCGAACGGCGTGGGCGTGGCGAGGCGTCGAATTTCCATGTTTCGCCACGAAACAGGAAGTGCTTTGTAACTCGGCCGTACATGGTCAAATCTGGCCCAAACTTCACATGTTTGATAAGTGTCATGGCCTCAAGACATCAACATGGCAAAATTCAGTTATAGTCATAGCGCCACCTTCTGGCAAAACAGGAAGTGGTTTGTAACTCCACTGTACATGGTCACATCTGCCCCAAACTTCACATGTTTGATAAGTGTCCCGGCCTCAACATTTCTACATGCCAATTTTCAATCACAGTCATAGCGCCACCTACTGGCAACACAGGAAGTGCTCTGTAACTCCACCGTATATGGTCAAATCTGCCCCAAACTTCACATGTTTGATGACACTCCCGGCATGAAGACATCGACATGCCAATATTCAGTTATGGTCATAGCGCCACCTACTGGCAACACAGGAAGTGGTTTGTAACTCGGCTGTACGTGGTCAAATCTGCCCCAAACTTCACACGTTTGATGAGACTCCCGGCCTCAACACATCTACAGGCCAATTTTCAATCATAGTCATAGCACCACCTACTGGCAAAAGGAAATGACATGTTTTATAATGAAAATTCAGAGTCACGTCGACCGGTCGGTGTCCAGTAACGACGCCGCGGCTGCGGCACACCCTGACGTGCGCGAAGTGCGATGGCCCGATCATCGCTGCTTGCAGCTTTAATTAGGGCCCGAGCACCGACCGGTGCGAGGACCTATTGTAATGCAAGGAATTATTATTATTAGGGCCCGAGCACCGTCCGGTGCGAGGACCTATTGTATTTCAAGGAATTATTATTAGGGCCCGAGCACCGTCCGGTGCGAGGACCTATTGTATTTCAAGGAATTATTATTAGGGCCCGAGCACCGACCGGTGCGAGGACCTATTGTAATGCAAGGAATTATTATTATTTTTTTGCCGAATGAATCGCATTTTTGTGGGGCTAAAGATGCTCGAAAAGTTGCGCAACTTTGCACATGCCTCAGAAGTGGTGAAAAATTACATATTTTATGGGTCTTGCGCATGGGTGTGACAAAATGGCTCAATAGCGCCCCCTACAAAATTTCAAAAAAATACTCATCGCTCTACTTTTCACCTACATGTACCAAATTTGGTAGGCACATGTATCAAGTCCACACCTACAAAAAACGTCAATAGCTGCCATGACCTAAACCCAACAGGAAGTCAGCCATTTTGAATTGATTGTGGCATTTTTGTGCGTTTTTGCCCATTTACAGGGGTCATACTTTAACGAACTCCTCCTAGACGGTTAATCGGATCCACCTCAAACTTGCTCAGCGTATATAACAGACCTTGACGATGAAAAGTTATTAAAAACTTGAGTTTTCCTCGAACGGCGTGGGCATGGCGAGGCGTCGAATTTCCATGTTTCGCCACGAAACAAGAAGTGGTTTGTAACTCCACTGTACATGGTCAAATCTGCCCCAAACTTCACATGTTTGATAAGTGTCATGGCCTCAAGACATCGACATGGCAATATTCAGTTATAGTCATAGCGCGACCTACTGGCAAAGAGGAAGTGCTTTGTAACTCGGCTGTACGTGGTCACATCTGCCCCAAACTTCACATGTTTGATGAGACTCCCGGCCTCAACATTTCTACATGCCAATTTTCAATCACAGTCATAGCGCCACCTACTGGCAACACAGGAAGTGGTTTGTAACTCAGCGGTACTTGGTGACATCTGCCCCAAACTTCACACGTTTGATGACAGTCCCGGCCTGAAGACATCTACATGCCAATATTCAGTTATGGTCATAGCGCCACCTACTGGCAACACAGGAAATGACACGTTATATACTGAAAATTCTGAGCCGCGTCGACAGGTCGGTGTCCAGTAACGATGCCGCGGTTGCAGCTCACCCCGACGTGCACGAAGTGCGAGGGCCCGATCATCGCTGCTTGCAGCTTTAATTATTATTATTATTATTTTTCTTTGTAAAAAAAAAACGCATTTTTGAGGGGCTAAACGTGCTCGGAAAGTTGCGAAACTTTGCACACACGTCAGAAGTGGTGAAAAATTACATATTTTATGGGTCTTGCGCATGGGTTTGGCTAAATGGCTCAATAGCGCCCCCTACAAAATTTCAAAAAAATACTCATCGCTCTACGTTTCACCTACATGTACCAAATTTGGTAGGCACATGTATCATGTCCAGACCTACAAAAAACATCAATACGTGCCATGACCTAAACCCAACAGGAAGTCAGCCATTTTGAATTGATTGTGCCATTTTTGTGCGTTTTTGGCCATTTACAGGGTTCATACTTTAACGAACTCCTCCTAGACGGTTAATCGGATCAACCTCAAACTTGCGCAGCGTATATAACAGACCTTGACGATGAAAAATTGTTAAAAGCTTGAGTTTTCCTGGAACGGCGTGGGCGTGGCGAGGCGTCGAATTTCCATGTTTCGCCACGAAACAGGAAGTGCTATGTAACTCCACTGTACATGGTCAAATCTGCCCCAAACTTCACATGTTTGATAAGTGTCACAGTCTGAACACATCTAAAGGCCAATATTCAGTTATAGTCATGGGCGGGGCGTCGCATTTCCATGTTTCGCCATGAAACAGGAAGTGGTTTGTAACTCCACTGTACATGGTCAAGTCTGCCCCAAATTTCACATGTTTGCTAAGTGTCACAGTCTGAACACATCTAAAGGTCAATATTCAGTTATAGTCATGGGCGGGGCATCGAATTTCCATGTTTCGCCACGAAACAGGAAGTGGTTTGTAACTCCAATGTACATGGTCAAATCTGCCCCAAACTTCACATGTTTGCTAAGTGTCACAGTCTGAACACATCTAAAGGCCAATATTCAGTTATAGTCATGGGCGGGGCGTCGAATTTCCATGTTTCGCCACGAAACAGGAAGTGGTTTGTAACTCCACTGTACATGGTCAAATCTGCCCCAAACTTCACATGTTTGCTAAGTGTCACAGTCTGAACACATCTAAAGGCCAATATTCAGTTATAGTCATGGGCGGGGCGTCGAATTTCCATGTTTCGCCACGAAACAGGAAGTGGTTTGTAACTCCACTGTACATGGTCAAATCTGCCCCAAACTTCATATGTTTGCTAAGTGTCACAGTCTGAACACATCTAAAGGCCAATATTCAGTTATAGTCATGGGCGGGGCGTCGCATTTCCATGTTTCGCCACGAAACAGGAAGTGCTTTGTAACTCCACTGTACATGGTCAAATCTGCCCCAAACTTCACATGTTTGCTAAGTGTCACAGTCTGAACACATCTAAAGGCCAATATTCAGTTATAGTCATGGGCGGGGCGTCGGATTTCCATGTTTCGCCACGAAACAGGAAGTGGTATGTAACTCCGCTGGACGTGGTCAAATCTGGCCCAAACTTCACATGTTTGATAAGTGTCATGGCCTCAAGACATCGACATGGCAATATTCAGTTATAGTCATAGCGCCACCTACTGGCAAAACAGGAAGTGCTTTGTATCTCGGCTGTACGTGGTCAAATCTGCCCCAAACTTCACATTTTTTATGAGAGTCCTGGTCTCAACATTTCTACATGCCAATACTCTGTTATAGTCATAGCGCCACCTACTGGCAACACAGGAAATGGCTTGTAACTCGGCTGTACGTGGTCTAATCTGCCCCAAACTTCACATGTTTGATGACAGTCCCAGCCTGAACAAATCTACATGGCAATATTTAGTCATAGTCATAGCGCCACCTACTGGCAAAACAGGAAGTGGTTTGTAACTCGGCTGTACGTGGTCAAATCTGCCCCAAACTTCACATGTTTGCTAAGTGTCCCAGCCTGAACACATCCACAGGCCAATATTCAGTTATAGACATAGCGCCACCTACTGGCAACACAGGAAATGACACGTTTTATACTAAAAATTCAGAGCCGCATCGACCGGTCGGTGTCCAGTAACATTGCCGCGACTGCGGCACACCCCGACATGCGCGAAGTGCGAGGGCCCGATCATCGCTGCTTGCAGCTTTAATTATTAGGGGTCCTAGCACGTAGTGCTGGGAACCCTATTGTAATTGTTCCGATTATTAGGGGTCCTAGCACGTAGTGCTGGGAACCCTATTGTAATTGTTCCGATTATTATTATTATTAGGGGTCCTAGCACGTAGTGCTGGGAACCCTATTGTAATTGTTCCGATTATTAGGGGTCCTAGCACGTAGTTCTGGGAACCCTATTGTTTTTGTTCCGATTATTATTATTATTATTATTATTATTATTATTATTATTAGGGGTCCTAGCACGTAGTGCTGGGAACCCTATTGTAATTGTTACGATTATTATTAGGGGTCCTAGCACGTAGTGCTGGGAACCCTATTGTTTTTGTTCCGATTATTAGGGGTCCTAGCACGTAGTGCTGGGAACCCTATTGTAATTGTTCCGATTATTAGGGGTCCTAGCACGTAGTGCTGGGAACCCTATTGTAATTGTTACGATTATTATTATTTTTCTTCTTCTTCTCGTGCCCTAAAAGTATCTGGACCTCAGAAACCATAAGCCCCACAGCACCCAAACTTTCCACATAGGTTGGAAATCTCACCCACTACTCAGGAAACAAAAATTACCCCAATCTACCTGATGGTGGCGCTATAAGAGCCTACTTCACGTTTTGGTCCATAACTCCTGAACCGTCAGTCATAGAATCAAAATTCCTCTACTCCTGGATTCCTTGGATCATTACGCATCTACCCAGTTAGGCCACGCCCATTTCCGTCTGACTAGATTTTCCGCCATTTTGAATTTTCTCAAAAACCTACTTTTGCGAACTCCTCCTAGACCGTTGAAGCAATCATCTCCAAATTTGCTATGCATCATCTCTGGACTCCCCTGATTAAAAAACTTTAAAAGATATTTGATATTCCACACCGTTCTGATATAATTAGCTTCCAAAGTTTAGTCACAGCTTGTGGGCGGGGTCTATTTCACAAAAATTGCCATAACTCATGAGTGCATTGTGCTACCTGCAACAAATTTGGTACACTTGTGCAGATGTCTACTCTGAGATAGCAACCAGAAGTTCCTGTCATTCTGCCCATAGGGGGCGCTACAGCAACATTTTAGATTTTAAATGCCCATAATTCAGTCACTATAAATCATAGAAACGAAATTCTTTTTTTCCTGTATTCCTTGGGTGAAGCCACATCATATTCATAGGCCCCGCCCACTGCCGCCATATTAGACTTTCCGCCATTTTGGATTTTCTCAAAAACCCATTTTGGCGAACTCCTCCTACACCGTTGAACCTATCTACTCCAAATTTGGTATGCTTCATCTCTGGACTCCCATGATTAAAAAACATTAAAAGATATTTGGTACTCCATATCGTTTGGCCGCAATATGCCAATCAATTTCATGCCGTGGCACATATTTGACAAAATGAGCCATAACCCGTGATGGCTTTGTGCTATCTTCACTGAATCTGGTACACTTGTGCACTTATCTACTCTGAGGAAATGTGCAATATTTGGTGTCTATATCTCACATTTAACCCAGAGGTCACCAGATGCTAGGACCCCGTCATTGCCGCTTGCGGCTATATTTATTATTATTATTATTAGGGGTCCTAGCACGTAGTGCTGGGAACCCTATTGTAATTGTTACGATTATTATTATTTTTCTTCTTCTTCTCGTGCCCTAAAAGTATCTGGACCTCAGAAACCATAAGCCCCACAGCACCCAAACTTTCCACATAGGTTGGAAATCTCACCCACTACTCAGGAAACAAAAATTACCCCAATCTAACTGATGGTGGCGCTATAACAGCCTACTTCACGTTTTGGTCCATAACTCCTGAACCGTCAGTCATAGAATGAAAATTCCTCTACTCTTGGATTCCTTGGATCATTACACATCTACCCAGATAGGCCACGCCCATTTCCGTCTGACTAGATTTTCCGCCATTTTGCATTTTCTCAAAAACCTATTTTTGCGAACTCCTCCTAGACCGTTGAGGCAATCATCTCCAAATTTGCCATGCATCATCTCTGGACTCCCCTGATTAAAAAACATTAAAAGATATTTGATATTCCATACTGTTGTGATATAATTAGCTTCCAAAGTTTAGTCACAGGTTGTGGGCGGGGTCCATTTTACAAAAATTGCCATAACTCATGAGTGCATTGTGCTACCTTCACCAAATGTTGTACACTTGTGCAGATATCTACTCTGAGATACCAACCAGAATTTCCTGTCATTCTGCCCATAGGGGGCGCTACAGCAACATTTTACATTTTAAATGCCCATAATTCAGTCACTATAAGTCATAGAAACAAAATTCTTTTTTTCCTGTATTCCTTGGGTGAAGCCACATCATATTCATAGGCCCCGCCCATTGCCGCCATATTAGACTTTCCGCCATTTTGAATTTTCTCAAAAACCCATTTTGGCGAACTCCTCCTACACCGTTGAACCTATCTACTCCAAATTTGGTATGCATCATCTCTGGACTCCCATGATTAAAAAACATTAAAAGATATTTGGTACTCCATATCGTTTGGCCGCAATATGCCAATCAATTTCATGCCGTGGCACATATTTGACAAAATGAGTCATAACCCGTGATGGCTTTGTGCTATCTTCACTGAATCTGGTACACTTGTGCACTTATCTACTCTGAGGAAATGTGCAATATTTGGTGTCTATATCTCACATTTAACCCAGAGGTCACCAGCTGCTAGGACCCCGTCATTGCCGCTTGCGGCTATATTTAGGGGTCCTAGCACGTAGTGCTGGGAACCCTATTGTAATTGTTCCGATTATTATTATTATTATTATTCTTCCCGTGCCCTAAAAGTATCTGGACCTCAGAAACCATAAGCCCCACAGCACCCAAACTTTCCACATAGGTTGGAAATCTCACCCACTACTCAGGAAACAAAAATTACCCCAATCTACCTGATGGTGGCGCTATAACAGCCTACTTCACGTTTTGGTCCATAACTCCTGAACCGTGAGTCATAGAATCTAAATTCCTCTACTCCTGGATTCCTTGGATCATTACGCATCTACCCAGATAGGCCACGCCCATTTCCGTCTGACTAGATTTTCCGCCATTTTGAATTTTCTCAAAAACCTATTTTTGCGAACTCCTCCTAAACCGTTGAGGCAATCATCTCCAAATTTGCCATGCATCATCTCTGGACTCTCATGATTTAAAAACATTAAAAGATATTTGATATTCCATACCGTTCTGATATAATTAGCTTCCAAAGTTTAGTCAGAGGTTGTGGGCGGGGTCTATTTTACACAAATTGCCATAACTCATGAGTGCATTGTGCTACCTTCACCAAATTTTGTACACTTGTGCAGATGTCTACTCTGAGGTATAAACCAGAATGTCCTGTCATTTTGCCCATAGGGGGCGCTACAGCAACATTTTAGATTTTAAATGCTCATAATTCAGTCACTATAAATCATAGAAACACAATTCTTTTTTTCCTGTATTCCTTAGGTGAAGCCACATCATATTCATAGGCCCCGCCCACTGCCGCCATATTACACTTTCCGCCATTTTGGATTTTCTCAAAAACCTATTTTGGCGAACTCCTCCAACACCGTTGAACCTATCTACTCCAAATTTGGTATGCATCATCTCTGGACTCCCATGATTAAAAAACATTAAAAGATATTGGCTGCTCCATATCGTTTGGCCGCAATATGCCAATCAATTTCATGCCATGGCACATATTTGACAAAACGAGCCATAACCCATGATTGCTTTGTGCTAACTTCACTGAATCTGGTACACTTGTGCACATATCTACTCTGAGGAAATGTGCCATATTTGGTGTCTATATCTCCCATTTAACCCAGAGGTCACCAGATGCTAGGACCCCGTCATTGCCGCTTGCGGCTATATTTATTATTATTATTTTTCTTCCTGTGCCCTAAAAGTATCTGGACCTCAGAAACCATAAGCCCCACAGCAGCCAAACTTTCCACATATGTTGGAAATCTCACCCACTACTCAGGAAACAAAAATTACCCCAATCTACCTGATGGTGGCGCTATAACAGCCTACTTCACGTTTTGGTCCATAACTCCTGAACCGTCAGTCATAGAATCCAAATTCCTCTATTCCTGGATTCCTTGGATCATTACGCATCTACCCAGATAGGCCACGCCCATTTCCGTCTGACTAGATTTTCCGCCATTTTGAATTTTCTCAAAAACCTACTTTTGCGAACTCCTCCTAGACCGTTGAGGCAATCATCTCCAAATTTGCCATGCATCATCTCTGGACTCTCATGATTAAAAAACTTTAAAAGATATTTGATATTCCATACCGTTGTGATATAATTAGCTTCCAAAGTTTAGTCACAGGATGTGGGCGGGGTCCATTTTACAAAAATTGCCGTAACTCATGAGTGCATTGTGCTACCTTCACCAAATTTTGTACACTTGTGCAGATGTCTACTCTGAGGTATAAACCAGAATTTCCTGTCATTTTGCCCATAGGGGGCGCTACAGCAACATTTTAGATTTTAAATGCCCATAATTCAGTCACTATAAATCATAGAAACGAAATTCTTTTTTTCCTGTATTCCTTGGGTGAAGCCACATCATATTCATAGGCCCCGCCCATTGCCGCCATATTAGACTTTCCGCCATTTTGGATTTTCTCAAAAACCCATTTTGGCGAACTCCTCCTACACCGTTGAACCTATCTACTCCAAATTTGGTATGCTTCATCTCTGGACTCCCATGATTAAAAAACATTAAAAGATATTTGGTACTCCATATCGTTTGGCCGCAATATGCCAATCAATTTCATGCCGTGGCACATATTTGACAAAATGAGCCATAACCCGTGATGGCTTTGTGCTATCGTCACTGAATCTGGTACACTTGTGCACATATCTACTCTGAGGAAATGTGCAATATTTGGTGTCTATATCTCACATTTAACCCAGAGGTCACCAGCTGCTAGGACCCCGTCATTGCCGCTTGCGGCTATATTTATTATTATTTTTCTTATTCTTCCTGTGCCCTAAAAGTATCTGGACCTCAGAAACCATAAGCCCCACAGCACCCAAACTTTCCACATAGGTTGGAAATCTCACCCACTACTCAGGAAAAAAAAATTACCCCAATCTACCTGATGGTGGCGCTATAACAGCCTACTTCACGTGTTGGTCCATAACTTCTGAACCGTGAGTCATAGAATCAAAATTCCTCTTCTCCTGTATTCCTTGGATCATTACGCATCTACCCAGATAGGCCCCGCCCATTTCCGTCAACTAGATTTTCCGCCATTTTGAATTTTCTCAAAAACCTATTTTTGCGAACTCCTCCTAGACCGTTGAGGCAATCATCTCCAAATTTGCCATGCATCATCTCTGGACTCTCATGATTTAAAAACATTAAAAGATATTTGATATTCCATACCGTTTCCATATAATTAGCTTCCAAAGTTTAGTCACAGGTTGTGGGCGGGGTCCATTTTACAAAAATTGCCATAACTCATGAGTGCATTGTGCTACCTTCACCAAATTTTGTACACTTGTGCAGATGTCTACTCTGAGATAGCAACCAGAAGTTCCTGTCATTTTGCCCATAGGGGGCGCTACAGCAACATTTTACATTTTAAATGCCCATAATTCAGTCACTATAAATCATAGAAACGAAATTCTTTTTTTCCTGTATTCCTTGGGTGAAGCCACATCATATTCATAGGCCCCGCCCACTATTAGACTTTCCGACTTTCCGCCATTTAGGATTTTCTCAAAAACCCATTTTGGCGAACTCCTCCTACACCGTTGAACCTATCTACTCCAAATTTGGTATGCTTCATCTCTGGACTCCCATGATTAAAAAACATTAAAAGATATTTGGTACTCCATATCGTTTGGCCGCAATATGCCAATCAATTTCATGCCGTGGCACATATTTGACAAAATGAGCCATAACCCGTGATGGCTTTGTGCTATCGTCACTGAATCTGGTACACTTGTGCACATATCTACTCTAAGGAAATGTGCAATATTTGGTGTCTATATCTCACATTTAACCCAGAGGTCACCAGCTGCTAGGACCCCGTCATTGCCGCTTGCGGCTATATTTATTATTATTATTTTTCTTTGTAAAAAAAAAACGCATTTTTGAGGGGCTAAACGTGCTCGGAAAGTTGCGAAACTTTGCACACACGTCAGAAGTGGTGAAAAATTACATATTTTATGGGTCTTGCGCATGGGTTTGGCTAAATGGCTCAATAGCGCCCCCTACAAAATTTCAAAAAAATACTCATCGCTCTACGTTTCACCTACATGTACCAAATTTGGTAGGCACATGTATCATGTCCAGACCTACAAAAAACATCAATACGTGCCATGACCTAAACCCAACAGGAAGTCAGCCATTTTGAATTGATTGTGGCATTTTTGTGCGTTTTTGGCCATTTACAGGGGTCATACTTTAACGAACTCCTCCTAGACGGTTCATCGGATCCATCTCAAACTTGCTCAGCGTACATAACAGACCTTGACGATCAAAAGTTATTAAAAGCTTGAGTTTTCCTCCAACGGTGTGGGCGTGGCCTGGCGTCGAATTTCCATGTTTCGCCACGAAACAGGAAGTGCTATGTAACTCGACTGTACATGGTCAAATCTGCCCCAAACTTCACGTTTGATAAGTGTCATGGCCTCAAGACATCGACATGGCAATATTAATTTATAGTCATAGCGCCACCTGCTGGCAATACAGGAAGTGCTTTGTAACTCCACTGTACATGGTTACATCTGCCCCAAACTTCACATGTTTGATAAGTGTCATGGTCTCAAGACATCGACATGGCAATATTCAGTTATAGTCATAGCGCCACCTACTGGCAAAACAGGAAGTGGTTTGTAGCTCGGCTGTACGTGGTCAAATCTGCCCCAAACTTCACATGTTTGATGCCAGTCCCGGCATGAACACATCTACAGGCAAATATTTACTTATGGTCATAGCGCCACCTACTGGCAACACAGGAAGTGCTTTGTAACTCCACTGTAAATGGTCACATCTGCCCCAAACTTCACATGTTTGATGAGTGTCCCGGCCTCAACACATCCACAGGCCAATATTCAGTTATAGTCATAGCGCCACCTACTGGCAACACAGGAAGTGGTTTGTAACTCGGCTGTACGTGGTCAAATCTGCACCAAACTTCACATATGTGATGAGAGTCCCGGGCTGAAGACATCGACATGCCAATATTCAGTTATAGTCATAGCGCCACCTACTGGCAACACAGGAAATGACACGTTCTATACTGAAAATTCTGAGCCGCGTCGATCGGTCAGTGTCCAGTAACGATGCGGCGGCTGCGGCACACCCCGACATGCGCGAAATGTGAAGGCCCGATCATCGCTGCTTGCAGCTATAATTATTATTATTATTATTATTATTATTTTTCTTTTTAAAAAAAACGCATTTTTGAGGGGCTAAACGTGCTCGGAAAGTTGCGAAACTTTGCACACACGTCAAAAGTGGTGAAAAATTACATATTTTATTGGTCTTGCGCATGGGTTTGGCTAAATGGCTCAATAGCGCCCCCTACAAAATTTCAAAAAAATACTCATCGCTCTACATTTCACCTACATGTACCAAATTTGGTAGGCACATGTATCATGTCCAGACCTACAAAAAACATCAATACGTGCCATGACCTAAACCCAACAGGAAGTCAGCCATTTTGAATTGATTGTGCCATTTTTGTGCGTTTTTGCCCATTTACAGGGTTCATACTTTAACGAACTCCTCCTAGACGGTTAATCGGATCAACCTCAAACTTGCGCAGCGTATATAACAGACCTTGACGATGAAAAATTGTTAAAAGCTTGAGTTTTCCACGAACGGTGTGGGCGTGGCGAGGCGTCGAATTTCCATGTTTCGCCACGAAACAGGAAGTGCTATGTAACTCCACTGTACATGGTCAAATCTGCCCCAAACTTCACATGTTTGATAAGTGTCACAGTCTGAACACATCTAAAGGCCAATATTCAGTTATAGTCATGGGCGGGGCGTCGCATTTCCATGTTTCGCCACGAAACAGGAAGTGGTTTGTAACTCCACTGTACATGGTCAAGTCTGCCCCAAACTTCACGTTTGCTAAGTGTCACAGTCTGAACACATCTAAAGGCCAATATTCAGTTATAGTCATGGGCGGGGCGTCGAATATCCATGTTTCGCCACGAAACAGGAAGTGGTTTGTAACTCCACTGTACATGGTCAAATCTGCCCCAAACTTCACATGTTTGCTAAGTGTCACAGTCTGAACACATCTAAAGGCCAATATTCAGTTATAGTCATGGGCGGGGCGTCGAATTTCCATGTTTCGCCACGAAACAGGAAGTGGTTTGTAACTCCACTGTACATGGTCAAATCTGCCCCAAACTTCACATGTTTGCTAAGTGTCACAGTCTGAACACATCTAAAGGCCAATATTCAGTTATAGTCATGGGCGGGGCGTCGGATTTCCATGTTTCGCCACGAAACAGGAAGTGGTATGTAACTCCGCTGGACGTGGTCAAATCTGGCCCAAACTTCACATGTTTGATAAGTGTCATGGCCTCAAGACATCGACATGGCAATATTCAGTTATAGTCATAGCGCCACCTACTGGCAAAACAGGAAGTGCTTTGTATCTCGGCTGTACGTGGTCTAATCTGCCCCAAACTTCACATTTTTTATGAGAGTCCTGGCCTCAACATTTCTACATGCCAATATTCTGTTATAGTCATAGCGCCACCTACTGGCAACACAGGAAATGGCTTGTAACTCGGCTGTACGTGGTCTAATCTGACCCAAACTTCACATGTTTGATGACAGTCCCAGCCTGAACAAATCTACATGGCAATATTTAGTCATAGTCATAGCGCCACCTACTGGCAAAACAGGAAGTGGTTTGTAACTCGGCTGTACGTGGTCAAATCTGCCCCAAACTTCACATGTTTGCTAAGTGTCCCAGCCTGAACACATCCAAAGGCCAATATTCAGTTATAGTCATAGCGCCACCTACTGGCAACACAGGAAATGACACGTTATATACAGAAAATTCAGAGCCGCGTCTACAGGTCGGTGTCCAGCAACGATGCCGCGGCTGCGGCACACCCCGACATGCGTGAAGTGCGAGGGCCCGATCATCGCTGCTTGCAGCTTTAATTATTATTATTTTTCTGCCGAATCAATCGCATTTTTGAGGGCCTAAAGCTACTGGAAAAGTTGCGCAACTTTGCACACGCGTCAGAAGTGGTGAAAAATTTTATATTTTATGGGTCTTGTGCATGGGTGTGGCAAAATGGCTCAATAGCGCCCCCTACAAAATTTCAACTAAATACCACTCGCGCTACGTTTCACCTACATGTACCAAATTTCGCAGGCACATGTATCATGTCCAGACTTAAAAAAAAGGTCCATGGGTCCCATGACCTAAACCCAACAGGAAGTCAGCCATTTTTAATTGATTGTAGCATTTTTGTGCATTTTTGCCCATTTACAGGGGTCATACTTTAACGAACTCCTCCCACACGGTTCATCGGATCCACCTCAAACTTGCTCAGCGTACATAACAGACCTTGATGATTAAAAGTTATTAAAAGCTTGAGTTTTCGTCCAACGGCGTGGGCGTGGCTAGGCCTCAAATTTCCATGTTTCGCCACGAAACAGGAAGTGCTTTGTAACTCCACTGTACATGGTCAAATCTGCCCCAAACTTCACATGTTTGCTAAGTGTCACAGTCTGAACACATCTAAAGGCCAATATTCAGTTATAGTCATGGGCGGGGCGTCGCATTTCCATGTTTCGCCACGAAACAGGAAGTGGTATGTAACTCCACTGTACATGGTCAAATCTGGCCCAAACTTCACATGTTTGATAAGTGTCATGGCCTCAAGACATCGACATGGCAATATTCAATTATAGTCATAGCGCCACCTACTGGCAAAACAGGAAGTGGTTTGTATCTCGTCTGTACGTGGTCAAATCTGCCCCAAACTTCACATTTTTTATGAGAGTCCTGGCCTCAACATTTCTACATGGCAATATTCAGTTATAGTCATAGCGCCACCTACTGGCAAAACAGGAAGTGGTTTGTAACTCCACTGTACATGGTCAAATCTGCCCCAAACTTCACATGTTTGCTAAGTGTCATGGCCTCAAGACATCGACATGGCAATATTAATTTATAGTCATAGCGCCACCTGCTGGTAATACAGGAAGTGCTTTGTAACTCCACTGTACATGGTCACATCTGCACCAAACTTCACATGTTTGATGAGTGTCATGGCCTCAAGACATCGACATGGCAATATTCAGTTATAGTCATAGCGCCACCTACTGGCAAAACAGGAAGTGCTTTGTATCTCGGCTGTACGTGGTCAAATCTGCCCCAAACTTCACATTTTTTATGAGAGTCCTGGCCTCAACATTTCTACATGCCAATATTCTGTTATAGTCATAGCGCCACCTACTGGCAACACAGGAAATGGCTTGTAACTCGGCTGTACGTGGTCTAATCTGACCCAAACTTCACATGTTTGATGACAGTCCCAGCCTGAACAAATCTACATGGCAATATTTAGTCATAGTCATAGCGCCACCTACTGGCAAAACAGGAAGTGGTTTGTAACTCGGCTGTACGTGGTCAAATCTGCTCCAAACTTCACATGTTTGCTAAGTGTCCCAGCCTGAACACATCCACAGGCCAATATTCAGTTATAGACATAGCGCCACCTACTGGCAACACAGGAAATGACACGTTTTATACAAAAAATTCAGAGCCGCATCGACCGGTCGGTGTCCAGTAACGATGCCGCGACTGCGGCACACCCCGACATGCGCGAAGTGCGAGGGCCCGATCATCGCTGCTTGCAGCTTTAATTAGGGCCCGAGCACCGTCCGGTGCGAGGACCTATTGTATTTCAAGGAATTATTATTATTATTATTAGGGCCCGAGCACCGACCGGTGCGAGGACCTATTGTAATGCAAGGAATTATTATTATTATTATTATTATTTTTCCCTCCAATGAATCGCATTTTTGAGGGCCTAAACGTGCTCGAAAACTTGTGCAACTTTGCACACGCCTCAGAAGTGGTGAAAAATTACATATTTTACCGGTCTTGCGCATGGGTGTGGCAAAATGGCTCAATAGCGCCCCCTACAAAATTTCAAAAAAATACTCATCGCTCTACGTTTCACCTACATGTACCAAATTTGGTAGGCACATGTATCATGTCCAGATCTACAAAAAACGTCAATAGCTGCCATGACCTAAACCCAACAGGAAGTCAGCCATTTTGAATTGATTGTGGCATTTTTGTGCGTTTTTGCCCATTTACAGGGGTCATACTTTAACGAACTCCTCCTAGACGGTTAATCGGATCAACCTCAAATTTGCGCAGCGTACATAACAGACCTTGACGATGAAAAATTGTTAAAAGCTTGAGTTTTCCTCGAACGGCGTGGGCGTGGCGAGGCGTCGAATTTCCATGTTTCGCCACGAAACAGGAAGTGCTATGTAACTCCACTGTACATGGTCAAATCTGCCCCAAACTTCACATGTTTGATAAGTGTCACAGTCTGAACACATCTAAAGGCCAATATTCAGTTATCGTCATGGGCGGGGCGTCGCATTTCCATGTTTCGCCACAAAACAGGAAGTGGTTTGTAACTCCACTGTACATGGTCAAGTCTGCCCCAAACTTCACATGTTTGCTAAGTGTCACAGTCTGAACACATCTAAAGGCCAATATTCAGTTATAGTCATGGGCGGGGCGTCGAATTTCCATGTTTCGCCACGAAACAGGACGTGGTTTGTAACTCCACTGTACATGGTCAAATCTGCCCCAAACTTCACATGTTTGCTAAGTGTCACAGTCTGAACACATCTAAAGGCCAATATTCAGTTATAGTCATAGCGCCACCTACTGGCAAAACAGGAAGTGGTTTGTATCTCGGCTGTACGTGGTCAAATCTGCCCCAAACTTCACATTTTTTATGAGAGTCCTGGCCTCAACATTTCTACATGCCAATATTCTGTTATAGTCATAGCGCCACCTACTGGCAACACAGGAAATGGCTTGTAACTCGGCTGTACGTGGTCTAATCTGACCCAAACTTCACATGTTTGATGACAGTCCCAGCCTGAACAAATCTACATGGCAATATTTAGTCATAGTCATAGCGCCACCTACTGGCAAAACAGGAAGTGGTTTGTAACTCGGCTGTACGTGGTCAAATCTGCCCTAAACTTCACATGTTTGCTAAGTGTCCCAGCCTGAACACATCCACAGGCCAATATTCAGTTATAGACATAGCGCCACCTACTGGCAACACAGGAAATGACACGTTATATACAGAAAATCAGAGCCGCGTCTACAGGTCGGTGTCCAGCAATGACGCCGCGTCTGCGGCACACCCCGACATACGCGAAGTGCGAGGGCCCGATCATCGCTGCTTGCAGCTTTAATTATTATTATATTTCCCTCCAATGAATCGCATTTTTAAGGGGCTAAAGGTGCTCGAAAACTCACCAAACTTTGCACACGCCTCAGAAGTGGTGAAAAATTACATATTTTATGGGTCTTGCGCATGGGTGTGGCAAAATGGCTCAATAGCGCCCCCTACAAAATTTTAAAAAAATACTCATCGCTCTACGTTTCACCTACATGTACGAAATTTGGTAGGCACATGTATCATGTCCAGACTTACAAAAAACATCAATAGGTGCCATGGCCTAAACCCAACAGGAAGTCAGCCATTTTGAATTGATTGTGGCATTTTTGTGCGTTTTTGCCCATTTACAGGGGTCATACTTTAACGAACTCCTCCTAGGAGGTTATTCGAATCCACCTGAAAATTGCACAGCGTACATAAAACACCTTGACGATGAAAAGTTATTAAAAGCTTGAGTTTTCGTCCAACGGCGTGGGCGTCGCTAGGCCTCAATTTCCATGTTTCGCCACGAAACAGGAAGTGCTATGTAACTCCACTGTACATGGTCAAATCTGCCCCAAACTTCACATGTTTGCTAAGTGTCATGGCCTCAAGACATCGACATGGCAATATTCAGTTATAGTCATAGCGCCACCTACTGGCAACACAGGAAGTGGTTTGTAACTCCACTGTACATGGTCACATCTGCCCCAAACTTCACATGTTTGATGAGTGTCCCAGCCTGAACACATCCACAGGCCAATATTCAGTTATAGTCATAGCGCCACCTACTGGCAACACAGGAAGCGGTTTGTAACTCCACTGTACATGGTCAAATCTGCACCAAACTTCACATATGTGATGAGAGTCCCGGGCTGAAGACATCGACATGCCAATATTCAGTTATAGTCATAGCGCCACCTACTGCCAACACAGGAAATGACACGTTCTATACTGAAAATTCTGAGCCGCGTCGATCGGTCAGTGTCCTGTAACAATGCGGCGGCTGCGGCACACCCCGACTTGCGCGAAGTGCGAGGGCCCGATCATCGCTGCTTGCAGCTTTAATTATTATTATTCTCTCCAGTGAATCGCATTTTTGAGGGGCTAAAGGTGCTCGAAAGCTCACCAAACTTTGCACATGCCTCACAAGTGCTGAAAAATTTAATATTTTATGGGTCTCGCACATGGGTGTGGCAAAATGGCTCAATAGCGCCCCCTACAAAATTTCAACTAAATACCCCTCGCCGTACGTTTCACCTACATGTACCAAATTTTGTAGGCACATGTATCATGTCCAGACATACAAAAAACGTCAATGGGTGCCATGACCTAAACCCAACAGGAAGTCAGCCATTTTGCATTTATTGTGGCATTTTTGGCCATTTACAGGGGTCATACTTTAACGAACTCCTCCTAGGAGGTTAATCGGATCCGCCTCAAACTTGGTCAGCGTATATAACAGACCTTGACGATTAAAAGTTAATATAAGCTTGAGTTTTCGTCCAACGGCGTGGGCGTGGCGCCGCGTCGAATTTCCATGTTTCGCCACGAAACAGGAAGTGTTATGTAACTCGACTGTACATGGTCAAATCTGCCCCAAACTTCACATGTTTGATAAGTGTCATGGCTTCAAGACATCAACATGCCAATATTCAGTTATAGTCATAGCGCCACCTACTGGCAACACAGGAAGTGGTATGTAACTCCACTGTACATGGTCACATCTGCCCCAAACTTCACATGTTTGATAAGTGTCCCGGCTTGAACACATCTACAAGCCAATTTTCACATCTGATCATAGCGCCACCTACTGGCAAAACAGGAAGTGGTTTGTAACTCAGCTGTACATGGTCAAATCTGCCCCAAACTTCACACGTTTGATGAGAGTCCCGGCCTGAACACATCTATAGGTCAATTTTCAATCATAGTCATAGCGCCACCTACTGCCAACACAGGAAGTGGTTTGTAACTCGACTGTACGTGGTCAAATCTGCCCCAAACTTCATATGTTTGATGAGACTCCTGGCCTGAACACATCTACATGCCAATTTTGACTCATAGATGTAGCGCCACCTACTGCCAAAAGGAAATGAAATGTTTTAGACTGAAAATTCATAGCTGCGTCGACCGGTCAGTGTCCAGTAACGCCGCCGCGGCTGCGGCACACCCCGACGTGCGCAAAGTGCGAGGGCCCGATCATCGCTGCTTGCAGCTTTAATTATTAGTGTGCTTGCTGCAAGCAAAGCACACTCTTATTATATTGCATAATTATCATTATTATTATTATTATTAGTGTGCTTGCCGTAGGCAAAGCACACTCTTATTATCTCACATACTTATTAGTGTGCTTGCCGTAGGCAAAGCACTCTTATTATCTTGCATACTTATTATTAGTGTGCTTGCTGCAAGCAAAGCACACTCTTATTATCTTGCATACTTATTATTATTAGTGTGCTTGCCGTAGGCAGAGCACACTCTAATTATCTTGCATACTTATTATTATTATTATTATTAGTGTGCTTGCCGTAGGCAAAGCACACTCTTATTATCTCACATACTTATTATTATTAGTGTGCTTGCCGTAGGCAGAGCACACTCTTATTATGTCACATACTTATTATTATTAGTGTGCTTGCCGTAGGCAAGCACACTAATAATAATAAGTCTCACATACTTATTAGTGTGCTTGCCATAGGCAGAGCACACTCTTATTATGTTGCATACTTATTATTAGTGTGCTTGCCGTAGGCAGAGCACACTCTAATTATCTTGCATACTTATTATTATTAGTGTGCTTGCTGTAGGCAGAGCACACTCTTATTATCTTGCATACTTATTATTAGTGTGCTTGCCGTAGGCAAAGCACACTCTTATTATGTCACATACTTATTATTATTAGTGTGCTTGCCGTAGGCAAAGCACACTCTTATTATCTCACATACTTATTAGTGTGCTTGCCGTAGGCAGAGCACACTCTTATTATCTCACATACTTATTATTATTAGTGTGCTTGCTGCAAGCAAAGCACACTATTATTATCTTGCATACTTATTAGTGTGCTTGCCGTAGGCAGAGCACACTCTTATTATCTCACATACTTATTAGTGTGCTTGCTGCAAGCAAAGCACACTATTATTATCTTGCATACTTATTATTAGTGTGCTTGCTGCAAGCAAAGCACACTATTATTATCTTGCATACTTATTATTAGTGTGCTTGCCGTAGGCAGAGCACACTCTTATTATCTCACATACTTATTAGTGTGCTTGCTGCAAGCAAAGCACACTATTATTATCTTGCATACTTATTATTAGTGTGCTTGCTGCAAGCAAAGCACACTATTATTATCTTGCATACTTATTATTAGTGTGCTTGCCGTAGGCAAAGCACACTCTTATTATCTCACATACTTATTAGTGTGCTTGCTGCAAGCAAAGCACACTATTATTATCTTGCATACTTATTAGTGTGCTTGCTGCAAGCAAAGCACACTATTATTATGTCACATACTTATTATTATTAGTGTGCTTGCCGTAGGCAAAGCACACTCTTATTATCTCACATACTTATTAGTGTGCTTGCTGCAAGCAAAGCACACTATTATTATGTCACATACTTATTATTATTAGTGTGCTTGCCGTAGGCAAAGCACACTCTTATTATCTCACATACTTATTAGTGTGCTTGCTGCAAGCAAAGCACACTATTATTATCTTGCATACTTATTAGTGTGCTTGCTGCAAGCAAAGCACACTATTATTATCTTGCATACTTATTATTATTATTATTATTTTTCCACCAGACTTTGGCACGCTACTCCTCCTACAGTTTTTACAGTACATAGACATGTGAGACATCAAAACGTGCGGCTCATTGAGGAATCGTGTGCTATTACTTTTCTAAGAGATCCCTCATAAGCTCTTTGAGATATTAATGATTAAATGCCAATTTTGCCATTTTAGACGCAATACACACCCATTGTAAAATAATGAGAACCGTGTGGACTCAATTTTAGGATCATAGAGCCAGAAATTTAAGTTTCGTTTTGTCCGCCATCTTGTTTCTCCGCACGGTAGCTGAAGCTAACTGAAGCTAAGGTAGAATCAGATCAGTATGGATGTATTTGGACTTTTTTTCTGTATATTAAAAGTCTACTGCGGAGTTTTTTACCGGCTGGCTTGATGCATTTGTGACAGAGGGGCCGTTTACCGGCTGGCTTGATGCATTTGGGACAGATGGAATCGCGCTGCGGAGATCGGCAGGTACGTTAGCACGCAGTAGCTGAAGCTAACTAGCAAGCAACAGTAGCATGAGCTTACTAGGCTATACAAATGAAATGGTCGAGCTCATTCATGTCAGTGCTTCGACACAGCCAGCAGATGGCGACAGAGACCATGAGTTCCCCACATGGGCTTTCTGTCAGCCTCGGCACCGTCTTTGTGATGCGTTTAAGTTCCTTGGAAAGCTGGGAATCTGTAGTTTCGTTCGATACCAAACATGTTGTTGTGGAGTGATGAGAAAAGTTTCCCAATGCCTTTGAACGCAACTGGCTCTGTTTACAGAGTCTACTCTTTCAAATTCAAAAGGGGCCAGTGTTACAATTACCTAGGTATCTGGTTAGATGAAAAATTGTCTTTTAAACCCATGTCAATGAACTAAGAAAGTAAAATTTAAACTGTTTTTTGTTTTTTTTTTAGAAATAAGCAATGCCTTACCATGAGTAGTAGGATACAGATTGTATAAGCAACACTTTTTATCAGTGCTTGATTAAGGTGCTGCCGATCAACCTACCAGCCACGGTGACCGGTTAGCTACGTGTCCTCCTGCATCTCAACTCACCGCCAATTTGATTGGACATGAAATTCAAATTCAGAGCTGCGTCTAGTTATTATTTTTATTCTTATTCTTCTTCCGGACAAAAGTTTAGCATGCATCTCCTCCTACAGTTGTTACAGTACATAGACATATTAAACATCAAAATGCGCGGCTCATTGAGGAATCGTGCGCTATTACTTTTCTAAGAGATCCGTCGTAAGCTCTTTGAGATATTAATGATTCAATGGCATTTTTAGACGCAATACACACCCATTGTAAAAGGATGAGAACCTGAGAACCGTGTGGACTCAATCACAGGATCACAGAGCCAGAAATTTAAGTTTGGTTTTGTCCTTGTTTCTCCGCGGAGATCGGGAGCCTCCCACTCAGTAGCTGAAGCTAAGGTAGAATCAGATCAGTATGGATGTATTTGGACTTTTATTCTGTATATTAAAAGTCTAGTGCAGAGTTTTTAATGGCTGGCTTGATGCATTTGGGACAGACGGACGGAGATCGGGAGGTATGTCTGGTTTTTCACACACAGTAGCTGAAGCTAACTGAAGCTACGGTACACACACAGAGTATGGTGGTTTCTACGCTTAACGGAGCTTCTCACGAGCTCAGTTTTTAAGCTAGAGCGGAACTTTTTTATTAGCGGAAACTAGACATCCAGACGAATACGTAGGTACCAGCCATGTCATGTAACATAGCTCCAAAGTCGGCGAAGTTTTTGACAAAGGTAAATGGGCATGACTATTTTCAAACGGGTCCCTTGACCTCTCACATTAAGATATCTGAATGGCTTATTAGAACCGCAAGAGTCTTAGCTTTACAGCCATATCTGACATATGTCAGCTACATAGGGTATATGAGCTCCAGGGTACTAAAGACACAGTGTTCTGCATGCAGTGAAAAGATGTTATTCTCGCCTTTTTTTCTTTCCCTATTTCTACACACTGGTACCTAAACAGTCATGGAATTGTAGAAATTGGGTATGGCTGCAAAGCTGAGACTCTCGTGAATCCAAAGAGCCCAATTGCATTCATGTGTGATGAAATATGGCCTCATAGTAACCATTTCAATGTGATGACAGCATTTTTTAAAACTTGACCTTACTGTATAAAATGACAAATGAAATGAAATGGTCGAGCTCATTCATGTCAGTGCTTCGACACAGCCAGCAGATGGCGACAGAGAACATGAGTTCCCCACATGGGCTTTCTGTCAGTCTCGGCACCGTCTTTGTGATGCGTTTAGGGTCCTTGGAAAGCTGGGAATTTGTAGTTTCGTTCGATACCAAACATGTTGTTGTGCAGTGATGAGAAAAGTTTCCCAGTGCCTTTGAACGCAACTGGCTCTGTTTACTGAGTCTAGTCTGTCAAAATACTAACAATTGCAATGCTGCACCGCTTAGCAAAGCTAGTGAACGCCAAGTCTAAGGGCAGGGGCATTGCAAGGGCGGCAAGCACACTTAAATTTTCCTTAGAAAATTTAGCCTTTTCTAGTTGTGTGATTGCTGCCCCAGCAATCACAGGTATAATATTCTCGCTCTTTATTATTATTATTATTGTGTGATTGCTGCCCCAGCAATCACAGGTATAATATTCTCGCTCTTTATTATTATTATTATTATTATTATTCCGTACGTTTTTTGGCACTTAACTACTTCTGCATACTTTCACTTACAGACTCCGTTCAAACTTTAAAATGTTCAGCTTCATTGGGAATCGATTGCGTTTACTTTTCTAAGCAATTTGACTTTTACTTTTTAAGATATTCTACTTTTTTCTACTTTTTTTTATAATGGGAGTCTATGGGCGGAATGTTCAAACCATGCCCTCTTTGAACTTTAACTACTCTTTCATACTTTAAGCTAGAAACTTCATTCCAACTTTAAACGGGTCACCACTTTTACTACTTTATCACTTTAATTCAGCTTTTTGACAACTTTTGTACTTTTTGAGTAATCGCAGTTTACGTTTTATACTTTTTTTAACCTTTATAATGGCAGCCTATGGAGCTACGCTAGAGTGCGTGATGTCATAATTCACTCTAGCAGACTTTACTTTACTAACTACTACTACTACTTTTTACTAAATTCACACATTTTTAAACTGTGACAGTTCATACAACTTTAATACTACATACACATATTATACATCAAACCCTTCAGCTACTTCTGCTCTCACTCACAATGTCAATATATAAGCGATGCGATGTATAGTTTTTGAGATATTAACTTTTGTTTGACACTAGTGTTCCACTCTTTTTCTGTTTCTGCTGCTCTCTTACACATGCAGCTCTTGTGCTTATTTCACTCTTCTCCATTTCAACATGTCTTTTACATATTTTCATACCTTTTTTACTTCTTAGTATTATTACATTTTAGTACATTTCTAACATTATTACTTGTCACTTTCTTACTTTCTGTTTTTTTCTACTGAATATATACCTACTCTTCATACTATTCATACTTCTTGTACCTTCCAGCTTTTCACATAAGCCTTCCTACTCTTCCTACCAACTGCACATTTTTATACCTTTTTTACTTATTAGTATTATTACATTTTAGTACATTTCTAACATTATTACTTGTCACTGCCTTCTTACTCTTCATACTACTAGTACCTTCCAGCTTTTCACATAGGCCTTCCTACTCTTCCTATCAACTGCATATTTTTATACCTTTTTACTTCTTAGTACTGTTACATTTTAGTACATTTCTAACATTATTACTTGTCACTTTCATATTTTCTGTTTTTTTCTACTGAATATATACCTACTCTTCATACTCTTCATACCTGCTATTCATACTCCTTGTACCTTTCAGATTTTACAAAATAGTCTTCCTACTATCTCCTTCCACCTTTTACACATAAGCCTTCCTACATATTTTCTTACTTTTGTACTTGTTACTATTATGAAATTTTAGTACATTTCTAACATTATTACTTATCACTTTGACACTCATTACAGCTCCTTCACAGAAGTGTTTTAAACTGCCACATTTCTCACAGTTTTAACATTACATACACATATTATACTTTGGTTCAGCCGTTTCAATTTGAACAGACGATCCACAGTCAGTCATGTTAAGAAACACGCCCACGCCCACACGTGCCTACACACACCACATATGCTAGGTATTCGTTACTATGGGCTGTCACGAGCAACAGTTTGCACGCTCAGCAATCACACGCATTTTCTCCAGAAAATGCACCTTTCTAGTTGTGTGATTGCTGACTCAGCAATCACAGGTATAATATTCCCACTATTTATTATTATTGTGTGATTGCTGACTCAGCAATCACAGGTATAATATTCCCACTATTTATTATTATTATTATTATTATTATTATTATTAATCCGTACACTTTTTTGGCACCTATCTACTCCTTCATACTTTTAGCTAGAAACTCCGTTCAAACTTTAAAATGTTCAGCTTGTTTAGGACATAGGCGCGTGTATTCAACTTTTTGATATCTATTCTACTTTTTAAACTATTCTACTTTTTTCTACTTTTTTTTACAATGGAAGTCTATGGGCGGAATGTTAAAACCATGCCCTCTTTGAACTCTAACTACTCTTTCATACTTTAAGCTATTAACTCCATTCAAACTTTAAACGGGTCACCACTTTTAGTACTTTATCACTTTAATTCAGCTTTTTCATACCTTTTGTACTTTTTGAGTAATCGCAGTTTACGTTTTATACTTTTTTCAACCTTTATAATGGGACCCTATGGAGCTACGCTAGAGTGCGTGATGTCACAATTCACTCTAGCAGACTTTACAGGCTGCACTTTTTACTAAATTCACACATTTTAAAACTGTGACAGTTCACACAACTTTAATACTACATACACATATTATACATCAAACCCTTCAGCTGCTTCTGCTCTCACTCACAATGTCAATATATAAGCGATGCGATGTATACTTTTTGAGATATTAACGTTTGTTTGACACTAGTGTTCCAGTCTCTTTCACAGTAGTTTCTGCTGCTCTGCTGCTCTCTTACACATGCAGCTGTTCTGCTTATTTCACTCTTCTCCATTTCAACATATCTTTAACATATTTTCATACCTTTTTTACTTGTTAGTATTAATACATTTTAGTACATTTTTAACATTATTACTTGTCACTGCCTTCCTACTCTTCATACTACTAGTACCCTCCAGCTTTTCACATCAGCCTTCCTAACAGATAGTTTGTTCGCCTTCATAGTCTTCCTACCAACTACATGTTTTTATACCTTTTTGCTTCTTAGTATTGTTACATTTTAGTACATTTTAGTACATTTCCACTCTTTCACAGTAGTTTCTGCTGCTCTGCTGCTCTCTTACACATGCAGCTCTTCTGCTTATTTCACTCATCTCCTTTTCAACATGTCTTTTACATATTTTCATACCTTTTTGACTTCTTAGTATTATTACATTTTAGTACATTTCTAAAATTATTACTTGTCACTGCCTTCCTACTCTTCATACTACTAGTACCTTCCAGCTTTTCACATAAGCCTTCCTACTCTTCCTACCAGCTGCACATTTTTATACCTTTTTACTTCTTAGTATTGTTACATTTTAGTATATTTTAGTACATTTCCACTCTATTTCACAGTAGTTTCTGCTGCTCTCTTACACATGCAGCTCTTCTGCTTATTTCACTCTTCTCCATTTCAACATGTCTTTTACATACTTTCATACCTTTTTTACTTGTTAGTATTATTACATTTTAGTACATTTCTAACATTATTACTTGTCACTGCTTTCCTACTCTTCATACTACCAGTACCTTCCAGCTTTTCACATAAGCCTTCCTACTCTTCCTACCAACTGCACATTTTTATACCTTTTTTACTTATTAGTATTATTACATTTTAGTACAGTTCTAACATTATTACTTGTCACTGCCTTCTTACTCTTCCTACTTTTCATACTACTAGTACCTTGCAACATTTCTCTCACTCACGTTGTTGGACACACACTTCTCATTTTTTCAATCTTCTCCATTTTAATGTGTCTTTTACACATTTGCTCACCCTTTTCTTCTCACTATTTTTACATTTTAGTACATTTCTAACATCATTACTTATCACTTGGACACTCATTACAGCTCCTTCAAAGAAGTGTTTTAAACTGCCACATTTCCCACAGTTTTAACATTACATACACATATACTTTGGTTCAGCCGTTTCAATTTAAACAGACGATCCACGGTCAGTCATGTTAAGAAACACGCACACGGACACACCCACGCCCACACGTGCCTACACACACCACATATGCCACAGTTTGCACGCTCAGCAATCACACGCATTTTCTCCAGAAAATGCACCTTTCTAGTTGTGTGATTGCTGACTCAGCAATCACAGGTATAATATTGTCGCTCTTTATTATTATTATTTTTATTCCGTACACTTTTTTGGCACCTATCTCCTCCTTCATACTTTCAGCTAGAAACTCCATTCAAACTTTAAAATGTTCAGCTTGTTTAGGACATGCGCGGGTGTATTCAACTTTTTGATATCTTTTATACTTTTTAAACTATTCTACTTTTTTCTACTTTTTTTTATAATGGGAGTCTATGGGCGGAATGTTCAAACCATGCCCTCTTTGAACTCTAACTACTCTTTCATACTTTAAGCTAGAAACTCCATTCAAACTTTAAACAGGTCACCACTTTTAGTACTTTATCAATTTAATTCAGCTTTTTGATACCCTTTGTACTTTTTGAGTAATCACAGTTTAAGTTTTATACTTTTTTAAACCTTTATAATGGGACCCTATGGAGCTACGCTAGAGTGTGTGATGTCACAACTCACTCTAGCAGACTTTACAGGCCATACTTTTCACTAAATTCACACATTTTAAAACTGTGGCAGTTCACACAACTTTAATACTACATACACATATTATACATCAAACCCTTCAGCTACTTCTGCTCTCACTCACAATGTCAATATATAAGCGATGCGATGTATAGTTTTTGAGATATTAACGTTTGTTTGACACTAGTGTTCCAGTCTTTTTCACAGTAGTTTCTGCTGCTCTGCTGCTCTCTTACACATGCAGCTGTTCTGCTTATTTCACTCTTCTCCATGTCAACATGTCTTTTACATATTTTCATACCTTTTTTACTTCTTAGTATTATTACATTTTAGTACATTTCTAAAATTATTACTTGTCACTGCCTTCCTACTCTTCATACTACTAGTACCTTCCAGCTTTTCACATAAGCCTTCCTACTCTTCCTACCAGCTGCACATTTTTATACCTTTTTACTTCTTAGTAGTTACATTTTAGTATATTTTAGTACATTTCCACTCTATTTCACAGTAGTTTCTGCTGCTCTCTTACACATGCAGCTCTTCTGCTTATTTCACACTTCTCCATTTCAACGTGTCTTTTACATACTTTCATACCTTTTTTACTTCTTAGTATTATTACATTTTAGTACATTTCTAACATTATTACTTGTCACTGCCTTCCTACTCTTCATACTACCAGTACCTTCCAGCTTTTCACATAAGCCTTCCTACTAACAGAAAGTTTTTTTAGCCTTCGTAGTCTTCCTACCAACTACATATTTTTATACCTTTTTACTTCTTAGTACTGTTACATGTTAGTACATTTTAGAACATTCCCACTCTTTTTACATTTTAGTACTTTTCTAACATTATTACTTGTCACTTTCTTACTTTCTGTTTTTTTCTACTGAATATATACCTACTTTTCATACTATTCATACTTCTTGTACCTTTCAGCTTTTAAATATAAGCCTTCCTACTTTTCCTACTGTTCATACTACTAGTACCTTCCAGCTTTTCACATAAGCCTTCCTACTAACAGATAGTTTGTTAGCCTTCGTAGTCTTCCTACCAACTACATATTTTTATACCTTTTTACTTCTTAGTACTGTTACATTTTAGTACATTTCTAACATTATTAATTGTCACTTTCATATTTTCTGTTTTTTTCCACTGAATATATACCAACTTTTCATACCTGCTATTCATACTCCTTGTACCTTTCAGATTTTACAAAATACTACTATCTCCTTCCACATTTTACACATAAGCCTTCCTACATATTTTCTTACTTTTGTACTTGTTACTATTATGAAATTTTAGTACATTTCTAACATTAGTACTTATCACTTTAACACTCATTACAGCTCCTTCACAGAAGTGTTTTAAACTGCCACATTTCTCACAGTTTTAACATTACATACACATATTATACTTTGCTTCAGCCGTTTCAGTTTGAACAGATGATCCACAGTCATGTTCAAAAACACGCGCACACACACACACACACACACACACACACACACATACAGCTGCTGGTACGTACACATCCACCCGCACGCACACACACACACACACACACACACACAGACAGAAATATGTGACATAGATACAGCCATAGGATAAGAAAGAGGGAAAGAGGAGAGTGATAGACCAGTCACAGACAGCCAACAGAAAGGGTGAGCTGTACCCACACTAAACTGCACCAGTGCCACAGTTTGCACTCTCAGCAATCACACGCATTTTCTCCAGAAAATGCACCTTTCTAGTTGTGTGATTGCTGACTCAGCAATCACAGGTATAATATTCCCACTATTTATTATTATTATTGTGTGTTATTATTATTATTATTAATCCGTACACTTTTTTGGCACCTATCTACTCCTTCATACTTTTAGCTAGAAACTCCGTTCAAACTTTAAAATGTTCAGCTTGTTTAGGACATAGGCGCGTGTATTCAACTTTTTGATATCTATTCTACTTTTTAAACTATTCTACTTTTTTCGACTTTTTTTTACAATGGGAGTCTATGGGCGGAATGTTCAAACCATGCCCTCTTTGAACTCTAACTACTCTTTCATACTTTAAGCTAGACACTCCATTCAAACTTTAAACGGGTCACCACTTTTAGTACTTTATTACTCTTATTCAGCTTTTTCATACCTTTTGTACTTTTTGAGTAATCACAGTTTAAGTTTTATACTTTTTTAAACCTTTATAATGGCAGCCTATGGAGCTACGCTAGAGTGCGTGATGTCACAATTCACTCTAGCAGACTTTACAGGCTGTACTTTTTACTAAATACACACATTTTTAAACTGTGACAGTTCACACAACTTTAATACTACATACACATATTATACATCAAACCCTTCAGCTGCTTCTGCTCTCACTCACAATGTCAATATATAAGCGATGCGATGTATACTTTTTGAGATATTAACGTTTGTTTGACACTAGTGTTCCAGTCTCTTTTACAGTAGTTTCTGCTGCTCTGCTGCTCTCTTACACATGCAGCTGTTCTGCTTATTTCACTCTTCTCCATTTCAACATATCTTTAACATATTTTCATACCTTTTTTACTTGTTAGTATTAATACATTTTAGTACATTTTTAACATTATTACTTGTCACTGCCTTCCTACTCTTCATACTACTAGTACCCTCCAGCTTTTCACATCAGCCTTCCTAACAGATAGTTTGTTCGCCTTCATAGTCTTCCTACCAACTACATGTTTTTATACCTTTTTGCTTCTTAGTATTGTTACATTTTAGTACATTTTAGTACATTTCCACTCTTTCACAGTAGTTTCTGCTGCTCTGCTGCTCTCTTACACATGCAGCTCTTCTGCTTATTTCACTCATCTCCTTTTCAACATGTCTTTTACATATTTTCATACCTTTTTGACTTCTTAGTATTATTACATTTTAGTACATTTCTAAAATTATTACTTGTCACTGCCTTCCTACTCTTCATACTACTAGTACCTTCCAGCTTTTCACATAAGCCTTCCTACTCTTCCTACCAGCTGCACATTTTTATACCTTTTTACTTCTTAGTATTGTTACATTTTAGTATATTTTAGTACATTTCCACTCTATTTCACAGTAGTTTCTGCTGCTCTCTTACACATGCAGCTCTTCTGCTTATTTCACTCTTCTCCATTTCAACATGTCTTTTACATACTTTCATACCTTTTTTACTTGTTAGTATTATTACATTTTAGTACATTTCTAACATTATTACTTGTCACTGCTTTCCTACTCTTCATACTACCAGTACCTTCCAGCTTTTCACATAAGCCTTCCTACTCTTCCTACCAACTGCACATTTTTATACCTTTTTTACTTATTAGTATTATTACATTTTAGTACATTTCTAACATTACTACTTGTCACTGCCTTCTTACTCTTCCTACTTTTCATACTTCTAGTACCTTCCAGCATTTCTCACTCACGTTGTTGGACACACACACTTCTCATTTTTTCACTCTTCTCCATTTTAATGTGTCTTTTACACATTTGCTCACCCTTTTCTTCTCACTATTTTTACATTTTAGTACATTTCTAACATCATTACTTATCACTTGGACACTCATTACAGCTCCTTCAAAGATGTGTTTTAAACTGCCACATTTCCCACAGTTTTAACATTACATACACATATACTTTGGTTCAGCCGTTTCAATTTAAACAGACGATACACGGTCAGTCATGTTAAGAAACACGCACACGGACACGCCCACGCACACACGTGCCTACACACACCACATATGCTAGGTATTCGTTACTATGGGCTGTCACGAGCAACAGTTTGCACGCTCAGCAATCACACGCATTTTCTCCAGAAAATGCACCTTTCTAGTTGTGTGATTGCTGACTCAGCAATCACAGGTATAATATTGTCGCTCTTTATTATTATTATTTTTATTCCGTACACTTTTTTGGCACCTATCTCCTCCTTCATACTTTCAGCTAGAAACTCCATTCAAACTTTAAAATGTTCAGCTTGTTTAGGACATGCGCGGGTGTATTCAACTTTTTGATATCTTTTATACTTTTTAAACTATTCTACTTTTTTCTACTTTTTTTTATAATGGGAGTCTATGGGCGGAATGTTCAAACCATGCCCTCTTTGAACTCTAACTACTCTTTCATACTTTAAGCTAGAAACTCCATTCAAACTTTAAACAGGTCACCACTTTTAGTACTTTATCAATTTAATTCAGCTTTTTGATACCCTTTGTACTTTTTGAGTAATCACAGTTTAAGTTTTATACTTTTTTAAACCTTTATAATGGGACCCTATGGAGCTACGCTAGAGTGCGTGATGTCACAACTCACTCTAGCAGACTTTACAGGCCATACTTTTCACTAAATTCACACATTTTAAAACTGTGGCAGTTCACACAACTTTAATACTACATACACATATTATACATCAAACCCTTCAGCTACTTCTGCTCTCACTCACAATGTCAATATATAAGCGATGCGATGTATAGTTTTTGAGATATTAACGTTTGTTTGACACTAGTGTTCCAGTCTTTTTCACAGTAGTTTCTGCTGCTCTGCTGCTCTCTTACACATGCAGCTGTTCTGCTTATTTCACTCTTCTCCATTTCAACATGTCTTTTACATATTTTCATACCTTTTTTACTTCTTAGTATTATTACATTTTAGTACATTTCTAAAATTATTACTTGTCACTGCCTTCCTACTCTTCATACTACTAGTACCTTCCAGCTTTTCACATCAGCCTTCCTACTCTTCCTACCAGCTGCACATTTTTATACCTTTTTACTTCTTAGTAGTTACATTTTAGTATATTTTAGTACATTTCCACTCTATTTCACAGTAGTTTCTGCTGCTCTCTTACACATGCAGCTCTTCTGCTTATTTCACACTTCTCCATTTCAACGTGTCTTTTACATACTTTCATACCTTTTTTACTTCTTAGTATTATTACATTTTAGTACATTTCTAACATTATTACTTGTCACTGCCTTCCTACTCTTCATACTACCAGTACCTTCCAGCTTTTCACATAAGCCTTCCTACTAACAGAAAGTTTTTTTAGCCTTCGTAGTCTTCCTACCAACTACATATTTTTATACCTTTTTACTTCTTAGTACTGTTACATTTTAGTACATTTTAGAACATTCCCACTCTTTTTACATTTTAGTACTTTTCTAACATTATTACTTGTCACTTTCTTACTTTCTGTTTTTTTCTACTGAATATATACCTACTTTTCATACTATTCATACTTCTTGTACCTTTCAGCTTTTAAATATAAGCCTTCCTACTTTTCCTACTGTTCATACTACTAGTACCTTCCAGCTTTTCACATAAGCCTTCCTACTAACAGATAGTTTGTTAGCCTTCGTAGTCTTCCTACCAACTACATATTTTTATACCTTTTTACTTCTTAGTACTGTTACATTTTAGTACATTTCTAACATTATTAATTGTCACTTTCATATTTTCTGTTTTTTTCCACTGAATATATACCAACTTTTCATACCTGCTATTCATACTCCTTGTACCTTTCAGATTTTACAAAATACTACTATCTCCTTCCACATTTTACACATAAGCCTTCCTACATATTTTCTTACTTTTGTACTTGTTACTATTATGAAATTTTAGTACATTTCTAACATTAGTACTTATCACTTTAACACTCATTACAGCTCCTTCACAGAAGTGTTTTAAACTGCCACATTTCTCACAGTTTTAACATTACATACACATATTATACTTTGCTTCAGCCGTTTCAGTTTGAACAGATGATCCACAGTCATGTTCAAAAACACGCGCACACACACACACACACACACACACACACACACATACAGCTGCTGGTACGTACACATCCACCCGCACGCACACACACACACACACACACACACACACAGACAGAAATATGTGACATAGATACAGCCATAGGATAAGAAAGAGGGAAAGAGGAGAGTGATAGACCAGTCACAGACAGCCAACAGAAAGGGTGAGCTGTACCCACACTAAACTGCACCAGTGCCACAGTTTGCACTCTCAGCAATCACACGCATTTTCTCCAGAAAATGCACCTTTCTAGTTGTGTGATTGCTGACTCAGCAATCACAGGTATAATATTCCCACTATTTGTGTGATTGCTGACTCAGCAATCACAGGTATAATATTCCCACTATTTATTATTATTATTATTATTATTATTATTATTATTATTATTAATCCGTACACTTTTTTGGCACCTATCTCCTCCTTCATACTTTTAGCTAGAAACTCCGTTCAAACTTTAAAATGTTCAGCTTGTTTAGGACATAGGCGCGTGTATTCAACTTTTTGATATCTATTCTACTTTTTAAACTATTCTACTTTTTTCTACTTTTTTTTACAATGGAAGTCTATGGGCGGAATGTTAAAACCATGCCCTCTTTGAACTCTAACTACTCTTTCATACTTTAAGCTAGACACTCCATTCAAACTTTAAACGGGTCACCACTTTTAGTACTTTATCACTTTAATTCAGCTTTTTCATACCTTTTGTACTTTTTGAGTAATCGCAGTTTACGTTTTATACTTTTTTCAACCTTTATAATGGGACCCTATGGAGCTACGCTAGAGTGCGTGATGTCACAATTCACTCTAGCAGACTTTACAGGCTGCACTTTTTACTAAATTCACACATTTTAAAACTGTGACAGTTCACACAACTTTAATACTACATACACATATTATACATCAAACCCTTCAGCTGCTTCTGCTCTCACTCACAATGTCAATATATAAGCGATGCGATGTATACTTTTTGAGATATTAACGTTTGTTTGACACTAGTGTTCCAGTCTCTTTTACAGTAGTTTCTGCTGCTCTGCTGCTCTCTTACACATGCAGCTGTTCTGCTTATTTCACTCTTCTCCATTTCAACATATCTTTAACATATTTTCATACCTTTTTTACTTGTTAGTATTAATACATTTTAGTACATTTTTAACATTATTACTTGTCACTGCCTTCCTACTCTTCATACTACTAGTACCCTCCAGCTTTTCACATCAGCCTTCCTAACAGATAGTTTGTTCGCCTTCATAGTCTTCCTACCAACTACATGTTTTTATACCTTTTTGCTTCTTAGTATTGTTACATTTTAGTACATTTTAGTACATTTCCACTCTTTCACAGTAGTTTCTGCTGCTCTGCTGCTCTCTTACACATGCAGCTCTTCTGCTTATTTCACTCATCTCCTTTTCAACATGTCTTTTACATATTTTCATACCTTTTTGACTTCTTAGTATTATTACATTTTAGTACATTTCTAAAATTATTACTTGTCACTGCCTTCCTACTCTTCATACTACTAGTACCTTCCAGCTTTTCACATAAGCCTTCCTACTCTTCCTACCAGCTGCACATTTTTATACCTTTTTACTTCTTAGTATTGTTACATTTTAGTATATTTTAGTACATTTCCACTCTATTTCACAGTAGTTTCTGCTGCTCTCTTACACATGCAGCTCTTCTGCTTATTTCACTCTTCTCCATTTCAACATGTCTTTTACATACTTTCATACCTTTTTTACTTGTTAGTATTATTACATTTTAGTACATTTCTAACATTATTACTTGTCACTGCTTTCCTACTCTTCATACTACCAGTACCTTCCAGCTTTTCACATAAGCCTTCCTACTCTTCCTACCAACTGCACATTTTTATACCTTTTTTACTTATTAGTATTATTACATTTTAGTACATTTCTAACATTATTACTTGTCACTGCCTTCTTACTCTTCCTACTTTTCATACTACTAGTACCTTCCAACATTTCTCTCAGTCACGTTGTTGGACACACACTTCTCATTTTTTCAATCTTCTCCATTTTAATGTGTCTTTTACACATTTGCTCACCCTTTTCTTCTCACTATTTTTACATTTTAGTACATTTCTAACATCATTACTTATCACTTGGACACTCATTACAGCTCCTTCAAAGAAGTGTGTTAAACTGCCACATTTCCCACAGTTCTAACATTACATACACATATACTTTGGTTCAGCCGTTTTAATTTGAACAGAAAATACACGGTCAGTCATGTTAAGAAACACGCACACGGACACGCCCACACACACACGTGCCTACACACACCACATATGCTAGGTATTCGTTACTATGGGCTGTCGCGAGCAACAGTTTGCACGCTCAGCAATCACACGCATTTTCTCCAGAAAATGCACCGTTCTAGTTGTGTGATTGCTGACTCAGCAATCACAGGTATAATATTCCCACTATTTATTATTATTATTATTATTATTATTATTATTAATCCGTACACTTTTTTGGCACCTATCTACTCCTTCATACTTTTAGCTAGAAACTCCGTTCAAACTTTAAAATGTTCAGCTTGTTTAGGACATAGGCGCGTGTATTCAACTTTTTGATATCTATTCTACTTTTTAAACTATTCTACTTTTTTCTACTTTTTTTTACAATGGAAGTCTATGGGCGGAATGTTAAAACCATGCCCTCTTTGAACTCTAACTACTCTTTCATACTTTAAGCTATTAACTCCATTCAAACTTTAAACGGGTCACCACTTTTAGTACTTTATCACTTTAATTCAGCTTTTTCATACCTTTTGTACTTTTTGAGTAATCGCAGTTTACGTTTTATACTTTTTTCAACCTTTATAATGGGACCCTATGGAGCTACGCTAGAGTGCGTGATGTCACAATTCACTCTAGCAGACTTTACAGGCTGCACTTTTTACTAAATTCACACATTTTAAAACTGTGACAGTTCACACAACTTTAATACTACATACACATATTATACATCAAACCCTTCAGCTGCTTCTGCTCTCACTCACAATGTCAATATATAAGCGATGCGATGTATACTTTTTGAGATATTAACGTTTGTTTGACACTAGTGTTCCAGTCTTTTTCACAGTAGTTTCTGCTGCTCTGCTGCTCTCTTACACATGCAGCTGTTCTGCTTATTTCACTCTTCTTCATTTCAACGTGTCTTTTACATACTTTCATACCTTTTTTACTTGTTAGTATTATTACATTTTAGTACATTTCTAACATTATTACTTGTCACTGCCTTCCTACTCTTCATACTACCAGTACCTTCCAGCTTTTCACATAAGCCTTCCTACTAACAGAAAATTTTTTTAGCCTTCGTAGTCTTCCTACCAACTACATATTTTTATACCTTTTTACTTCTTAGTACTGTTACATTTTAGTACATTTTAGAACATTCCCACTCTATTTCACAGTATTTTCTGCTGCACTCCTCCTCTCTTACACATGCAGCACTTGTGCTTATTTCACTCTTCTTCATTTCAACATGTCTTTTACATATTTTCATACCTTTTTTACTTGTTAGTATTATTACATTTTAGTACATTTCTAACATTATTACTTGTCACTGCCTTCCTACTCTTCATACTACTAGTACCTTCCAGCTTTTCACATAAGCCTTCCTACTAACAGATAGTTTGTTAGCCTTCGTAGTCTTCCTACCAACTACATATTTTTATACCTTTTTACTTCTTAGTACTGTTACATTTTAGTACATTTTAGAACATTCCCACTCTATTTCACAGTATTTTCTGCTGCACTCCTCCTCTCTTACACATGCAGCACTTGTGCTTATTTCACTCTTCTTCATTTCAACATGTCTTTTACATATTTTCATACCTTTTTTACTTGTTAGTATTATTACATTTTAGTACATTTCTAACATTATTACTTGTCACTGCCTTCCTACTCTTCATACTACTAGTACCTTCCAGCTTTTCACATAAGCCTTCCTACTAACAGATAGTTTGTTAGCCTTCGTAGTCTTCCTACCAACTACATATTTTTATACCTTTTTACTTCTTAGTACTGTTACATTTTAGTACATTTCTAACATTATTACTTGTCACTTTAGTATTTTCTGTTTTTTTCAACTGAATATATATCTACTCTTCATACCTGCTATTCATACTCCTTGTACCTTCCAGATTTTACAAAATAGTCTTCCTACTATCTCCTTCCACCTTTTACACATAAGCCTCCCTACATATTTTCTTACTTTTGTACTTGTTACTATTATGAAATTTTAGTACATTTCTAACATTATTACTTATCACTTTGACACTCATTACAGCTCCTTCACAGAAGTGTTTTAAACTGCCACATTTCTCACAGTTTTAACATTACATACACATATTATACTTTGGTTCAGCCGTTTCAATTTGAACAGACGATCCACGGTCAGTCATGTTAAGAAACACGCACACGCCCACGCCCACGCCCACACGTGCCTACACACACCACATATGCTAGGTATTCGTTACTATGGGCTGTCACGAGCAACAGTTTGCACGCTCAGCAATCACACGCATTTTCTCCAGAAAATGCACCTTTCTAGTTGTGTGATTGCTGACTCAGCAATCACAGGTATAATATTCCCACTATTTATTATTGTGTGATTGCTGACTCAGCAATCACAGGTATAATATTCCCACTATTTATTATTATTGTGTGATTGCTGACTCAGCAATCACAGGTATAATATTCCCACTATTTATTATTATTATTATTATTATTATTATTATTAATCCGTACACTTTTTTGGCACCTATCTACTCCTTCATACTTTTAGCTAGAAACTCCGTTCAAACTTTAAAATGTTCAGCTTGTTTAGGACATAGGCGCGTGTATTCAACTTTTTGATATCTATTCTACTTTTTAAACTATTCTACTTTTTTCGACTTTTTTTTACAATGGGAGTCTATGGGCGGAATGTTCAAACCATGCCCTCTTTGAACTCTAACTACTCTTTCATACTTTAAGCTAGACACTCCATTCAAACTTTAAACGGGTCACCACTTTTAGTACTTTATTACTCTTATTCAGCTTTTTCATACCTTTTGTACTTTTTGAGTAATCACAGTTTAAGTTTTATACTTTTTTAAACCTTTATAATGGCAGCCTATGGAGCTACGCTAGAGTGCGTGATGTCACAATTCACTCTAGCAGACTTTACAGGCTGTACTTTTTACTAAATTCACACATTTTTAAACTGTGACAGTTCACACAACTTTAATACTACATACACATATTATACATCAAACCCTTCAGCTGCTTCTGCTCTCACTCACAATGTCAATATATAAGCGATGCGATGTATACTTTTTGAGATATTAACGTTTGTTTGACACTAGTGTTCCAGTCTCTTTTACAGTAGTTTCTGCTGCTCTGCTGCTCTCTTACACATGCAGCTGTTCTGCTTATTTCACTCTTCTCCATTTCAACATATCTTTAACATATTTTCATACCTTTTTTACTTGTTAGTATTAATACATTTTAGTACATTTTTAACATTATTACTTGTCACTGCCTTCCTACTCTTCATACTACTAGTACCCTCCAGCTTTTCACATCAGCCTTCCTAACAGATAGTTTGTTCGCCTTCATAGTCTTCCTACCAACTACATGTTTTTATACCTTTTTGCTTCTTAGTATTGTTACATTTTAGTACATTTTAGTACATTTCCACTCTTTCACAGTAGTTTCTGCTGCTCTGCTGCTCTCTTACACATGCAGCTCTTCTGTTTATTTCACTCATCTCCTTTTCAACATGTCTTTTACATATTTTCATACCTTTTTGACTTCTTAGTATTATTACATTTTAGTACATTTCTAAAATTATTACTTGTCACTGCCTTCCTACTCTTCATACTACTAGTACCTTCCAGCTTTTCACATAAGCCTTCCTACTCTTCCTACCAGCTGCACATTTTTATACCTTTTTACTTCTTAGTATTGTTACATTTTAGTATATTTTAGTACATTTCCACTCTATTTCACAGTAGTTTCTGCTGCTCTCTTACACATGCAGCTCTTCTGCTTATTTCACTCTTCTCCATTTCAACATGTCTTTTACATACTTTCATACCTTTTTTACTTGTTAGTATTATTACATTTTAGTACATTTCTAACATTATTACTTGTCACTGCTTTCCTACTCTTCATACTACCAGTACCTTCCAGCTTTTCACATAAGCCTTCCTACTCTTCCTACCAACTGCACATTTTTATACCTTTTTTACTTATTAGTATTATTACATTTTAGTACATTTCTAACATTACTACTTGTCACTGCCTTCTTACTCTTCCTACTTTTCATACTTCTAGTACCTTCCAGCATTTCTCACTCACGTTGTTGGACACACACACTTCTCATTTTTTCACTCTTCTCCATTTTAATGTGTCTTTTACACATTTGCTCACCCTTTTCTTCTCACTATTTTTACATTTTAGTACATTTCTAACATCATTACTTATCACTTGGACACTCATTACAGCTCCTTCAAAGATGTGTTTTAAACTGCCACATTTCCCACAGTTTTAACATTACATACACATATACTTTGGTTCAGCCGTTTCAATTTAAACAGACGATACACGGTCAGTCATGTTAAGAAACACGCACACGGACACGCCCACGCACACACGTGCCTACACACACCACATATGCTAGGTATTCGTTACTATGGGCTGTCACGAGCAACAGTTTGCACGCTCAGCAATCACACGCATTTTCTCCAGAAAATGCACCTTTCTAGTTGTGTGATTGCTGACTCAGCAATCACAGGTATAATATTCCCACTATTTATTATTATTATTATTATTATTATTATTAATCCGTACACTTTTTTGGCACCTATCTACTCCTTCATACTTTTAGCTAGAAACTCCGTTCAAACTTTAAAATGTTCAGCTTGTTTAGGACATAGGCGCGTGTATTCAACTTTTTGATATCTATTCTACTTTTTAAACTATTCTACTTTTTTCTACTTTTTTTTACAATGGAAGTCTATGGGCGGAATGTTAAAACCATGCCCTCTTTGAACTCTAACTACTCTTTCATACTTTAAGCTATTAACTCCATTCAAACTTTAAACGGGTCACCACTTTTAGTACTTTATCACTTTAATTCAGCTTTTTCATACCTTTTGTACTTTTTGAGTAATCGCAGTTTACGTTTTATACTTTTTTCAACCTTTATAATGGGACCCTATGGAGCTACGCTAGAGTGCGTGATGTCACAATTCACTCTAGCAGACTTTACAGGCTGCACTTTTTACTAAATTCACACATTTTAAAACTGTGACAGTTCACACAACTTTAATACTACATACACATATTATACATCAAACCCTTCAGCTGCTTCTGCTCTCACTCACAATGTCAATATATAAGCGATGCGATGTATACTTTTTGAGATATTAACGTTTGTTTGACACTAGTGTTCCAGTCTCTTTCACAGTAGTTTCTGCTGCTCTGCTGCTCTCTTACACATGCAGCTCTTGTGCTTATTTCACTCATCTCCTTTTCAACATGTCTTTTACATATTTTCATACCTTTTTGACTTCTTAGTATTATTACATTTTAGTACATTTCTAAAATTATTACTTGTCACTGCCTTCCTACTCTTCATACTACTAGTACCTTCCAGCTTTTCACATAAGCCTTCCTACTCTTCCTACCAGCTGCACATTTTTATACCTTTTTACTTCTTGGTATTGTTACATTTTAGTATATTTTAGTACATTTCCACTCTATTTCACAGTAGTTTCTGCTGCTCTCTTACACATGCAGCTCTTCTGCTTATTTCACTCTTCTCCATTTCAACATGTCTTTTACATACTTTCATACCTTTTTTACTTCTTAGTATTATTACATTTTAGTACATTTCTAACATTATTACTTGTCACTGCTTTCCTACTCTTCATACTACCAGTACCTTCCAGCTTTTCACATAAGCCTTCCTACTCTTCCTACCAACTGCACATTTTTATACCTTTTTTACTTATTAGTATTATTACATTTTAGTACATTTCTAACATTATTACTTGTCACTGCCTTCTTACTCTTCCTACTTTTCATACTACTAGTACCTTCCAACATTTCTCTCACTCACGTTGTTGGACACACACTTCTCATTTTTTCAATCTTCTCCATTTTAATGTGTCTTTTACACATTTGCTCACCCTTTTCTTCTCACTATTTTTACATTTTAGTACATTTCTAACATCATTACTTATCACTTGGACACTCATTACAGCTCCTTCAAAGAAGTGTTTTAAACTGCCACATTTCCCACAGTTTTAACATTACATACACATATACTTTGGTTCAGCCGTTTTAATTTGAACAGAAAATACACGGTCAGTCATGTTAAGAAACACGCACACGGACACGCCCACACACACACGTGCCTACACACACCACATATGCTAGGTATTCATTACTATGGGCTGTCGCGAGCAACAGTTTGCACGCTCAGCAATCACACGCATTTTCTCCAGAAAATGCACCTTTCTAGTATTGCAGATAATATTCCCCACCGTACATTTCTTCAGCACCTAACTCCTTCCACATACTTTCACCTAGAGACTCCGTTCAAACTTTCCACTGTTCGGCTTCTTTAGGAGATGCGTGCTTGTATTTTTATAAGCAATCTGATTTCTACTTTTTAAAATATTCTACTTTTTTCTATTTTTCTATTTTACAATGTAAGTCTATGGGAGGACTGTTCAAATGCTAGAGTGCGTGATGTCATCACACACTCTAGCAGACTCTACAGACTGTAGAGGCTGTGATTTTCACTAAATATTCAATTTTCTTAAACGGTCATGACTCCCACAACTTTCACACTACATCCACATATTAGATATCAAACTGTTCAGCTACTTCTTCTGACACTCACAATGTAAATATCTAACTCATAGCTTTTATACTTTTTGAGTTAGGGACGTTTGTTCAACACTAGTGCAAAACTGTTTTACAGTACTTTTCTCTCCTTTGAACAGCCTTGTCTTGTACACTTTTCAAAACTGTCACTATTCCCACAATTTTTACACTACAGACATATATTTTACATCAAAGTCTTTGGCTATTTCTTCTGTCACTCACAATGTAAATATCTAAGTGATAGCACTTGTAGTTTTTGAGTTAGGGACGTTTGTTCAACACTACTGCTTTACAGTTTTTTGACTACTTTAAACAGATTTTTCTTTTTACACTTGCAGTATTTAAACTGTAGTACCTCCCACAATTTTCACACTACATAATTATATTACATATCAAACTCTTCACATACTTCTTCTGTGTATCACAATGTAAATATCTAAGTGATGGGATTTGTAGTTTTTGAGATATGGATGTTTGTTCGACACCAGTGCTTTTCCTTGTGTGCCTTTTTTGAACAGATTTTGTCTTTAACCTTCAATCACTTCCACAACTTTAACATTACATACATATGTTATATATTAAACTCTTCAGCTACTTCTGCTCTCACTCACAATGTAAATATATAAACAATATGATGTATAGTTTTTGAGTTATTAACGTTTGTTCAACACTAGGGCTCCACTCTGTCACACTACTTTCTGTTCCACTGCTGCTCTCTTACACATGCAGCTCTTCTCCACTTGTCCTTTTTTCACTCTTCTCCATTTTAACATGTCTTTTACATATTTTCATACTTGCCACTTTCTTACTTTCTGTTTTTTTCTACTGAATATATACCTACTCTTCATACCTGCTATTCATACTCCTTATTCCTTTCAGATTTTACAAAATAGTCTTCCTACTATCTCCTTCCACCTTTTACACATAAGCCTTCCTACATATTCTCTTACTTTTGTACTTGTTACTATTATGAAATTTTAGTACATTTCTAACATTATTACTTATCACTTTGACACTCATTACAGCTCCTTCACAGAAGTGTTTTAAACTGCCACATTTCCCACAGTTTTAACATTACATACACATATACTTTGGTTCAGCCGTTTCAATTTAAACAGACGATCCACGGTCAGTCATGTTAAGAAACACGCACACGGACACACCCACGCCCACACGTGCCTACACACACCACATATGCTAGGTATTCGTTACTATGGGCTGTCACGAGCAACCGTTTGCACGCTCAGCAATCACACGCATTTTCTCCAGAAAATGCACCTTTCTAGTATTGCAGATAATATTCCCCACCGTACATTTCTTCGGCACCTAACTCCTTCCACATACTTTCACCTAGAGACTCCGTTCAAACTTTCCACTGTTCGGCTTCTTTAGGAGATGCGTGCTTGTATTTTTATAAGCAATCTGATGTCTACTTTTTAAAATATTCTACTTTTTTCTATTTTTCTGTTTTACAATGTAAGTCTATGGGAGGACTGTTCGAACGCTAGAGTGCGTGATGTCATCACGCACTCTAGCAGACTCTACAGACTGTAGAGGCTGTGATTTTCACTAAATATTCAATTTTCTTAAACGGTCATGACTCCCACAACTTTCACACTACATCCACATATTAGATATCAAACTGTTCTGCTACTTCTTCTGCCACTCACAATGTCAATATCTAACTCATAGCTTTTATACTTTTTGAGTTAAGGACGTTTGTTCAACACTAGTGCAAAACTGTGTTTTACAGTACTTTTCTCTCCTTTGAACAGCCTTGTCTTGTACACTTTTCTAAACTGTCACTATTCCCACAATTTTCACACTACAGACATACATTTTACATCAAAGTCTTTGGCTATTTCTTTTGTCACTCACAATGTAAATATCTAAGTGATAGCACTTGTAGTTTTTGAGTTAGGGACGTTTGTTCAACACTACTGCTTTACAGTCTTTTGACTACTTTAAACAGCTTTTTCTTTTTACACTTGCAGTATTTAAACTGTAGTACTTCCCACAATTTTCACACTACATAATTATATTACATATCAAACTCTTCACATACTTCTTCTGTGTATCACAATGTAAATATCTAAGTGATGGGATTTGTAGTTTTTGAGATATGGATGTTTGTTCGACACCAGTGCTATATTGTGTGTGCCTTTTTTGAACAGATTTTGTCTTTTAACCTTCAATCACTTCCACAACTTTAACATTACATACATATGTTATATATTAAACTCTTCAGCTACTTCTGCTCTCACTCACAATGTAAATATATAAGCAATATGATGTATACTTTTTGAGTTATTAACGTTTGTTCAACACTAGGGCTCCACTCTGTCACACTACTTTCTGTTCCACTGCTGCTCTCTTACACATGCAGCTCTTCTCCACTTGTCCTTTTTTCACTCTTCTCCATTTTAACATGTGTTTTACATATTTTCATACCTTTTTACTTGTTAGTATTATTACATTTTAGTACATTTCTAACATTACTACTTGTCACTGCCTTCTTACTCTTCCTACTTTTCATACTTACCTTCCAGCATTTCTCTCACTCACGTTGTTGGACACACACACTTCTCATTTTTTCACTCTTCTCCATTTTAACGTGTCTTTTACACATTTGCTCACCCTTTTCTTCTCACTATTTTTACATTTTAGTACATTTCTAACATCATTACTTATCACTTGGACACTCATTACAGCTCCTTCAAAGAAGTGTTTTAAACTGCCACATTTCCCACAATTTTAACATTACATACACATATACTTTGGTTCAGCCGTTTTAATTTGAACAGACAATACACGGTCAATCATGTTAAGAAACACGCACACGGACACGCCCACACGTGCCTACACACACCACATATGCCACAGTTTGCACGCTCAGCAATCACACGCATTTTCTCCAGAAAATGCACCTTTCTAGTATTGCAGATAATATTCCCCACCGTACATTTCTTCGGCACCTAACTCCTTCCACATACTTTCACCTAGAGACTCCGTTCAAACTTTCCACTGTTCGGCTTCTTTAGGAGATGCGTGCTTGTATTTTTATAAGCAATCTGATTTCTACTTTTTAAAATATTCTACTTTTTTCTATTTTTCTATTTTACAATGTAAGTCTATGGGAGGACTGTTCAAATGCTAGAGTGCGTGATGTCATCACGCACTCTAGCAGACTCTACAGACTGTAGAGGCTGTGATTGTCACTAAATATTCAATTTTCTTAAACGGTCATGACTCCCACAACTTTCACACTACATCCACATATTAGATATCAAACTGTTCAGCTACTTCTTCTGCCACTCACAATGTCAATATCTAACCCATAGCTTTTATACTTGTTGAGTTAGGGACGTTTGTTCAACACTAGTGCAAAACTGTGTTTTACAGCACTTTTCTCTCCTTTGAACAGCCTTGTCTTGTACACTTTTCAAAACTGTCACTATTCCCACAATTTTCACACTACAGACATATATTTTACATCAAATTCTTTGGCTATTTCTTCTGTCACTCACAATGTAAATATCTAAGTGATAGCACTTGTAGTTTTTCAGTTAGGGACGTTTGTTCAACACTACTGCTTTACAGTCTTTTGACTACTTTAAACAGCTTTGTCTTTTTACACTTGCAGTATTTAAACTGTAGTACCTCCCACAATTTTCACACTATGTACTTATATTATATATCAAACTCTTCACATACTTCTTCCATGTATCACAATGTAAATATCTAAGTGATGGGATTTGTAGTTTTTGAGATATGGACGTTTGTTCGATACCAGTGCTATATTGTGTGTGCCTTTTTTGAACAGATTTTGTCTTTTAACCTTCAATCACTTCCACAACTTTAACATTACATACATATGTTATATATTAAACTCTTCAGCTACTTCTGCTCTCACTCACAATGTAAATATATAAGCAATATGATGTATAGTTTTTGAGTTATTAACGTTTGTTCAACACTAGGGCTCCACTCTGTCACACTACTTTCTGTTCCACTGCTGCTGTCTTACACATGCAGCTCTTCTCCACTTGTCCTTTTTTCACTCTTCTCCATTTTAACATGTCTTTTACATATTTTCATACTTGCCACTTTCTTACTTTCTGTTTTTTTCTACTGAATATATACCTACTCTTCATACCTGCTATTCATACTCCTTATACCTTTCAGATTTTACAAAATAGTCTTCCTACTATCTCCTTCCACCTTTTACACATAAGCCTTCCTACATATTTTCTTACTTTTGTACTTGTTACTATTATGAAATTTTAGTACATTTCTAACATTATTACATAACACTTTGACACTCATTACAGCTCCTTCACAGAAGTGTTTTAAACTGCCACATTTCTCACAGTTTTAACATTACATACACATATTATACTTTGCTTCAGCCGTTTCAGTTTGAACAGACGATCCACAGTCATGTTCAAAAACACGCGCGCGCACACACACACACACACACATACAGCTGCTGGTACGTACACATCCACCCGCACGCACACACACACACACACAGACAGAAATATGTGACATAGATACAGCCATAGGATAAGAAAGAGGGAAAGAGGAGAGTGATAGACCAGCCACAGACAGCCAACAGAAAGGGTGAGTTGTACCCACACTAAACTGCACCAGTGCCACAGTTTGCACGCTCAGCAATCACACGCATTTTCTCCAGAAAATGCACCTTTCTAGTTGTGTGATTGCTGACTCAGCAATCACAGGTATAATATTCCCACTATTTATTATTATTATTATTATTATTATTATTATTAATCCGTACACTTTTTTGGCACCTATCTACTCCTTCATACTTTTAGCTAGAAACTCCGTTCAAACTTTAAAATGTTCAGCTTGTTTAGGACATAGGCGCGTGTATTCAACTTTTTGATATCTATTCTACTTTTTAAACTATTCTACTTTTTTCTACTTTTTTTTACAATGGGAGTCTATGGGCGGAATGTTCAAACCATGCCCTCTTTGAACTCTAACTACTCTTTCATACTTTAAGCTAGACACTCCATTCAAACTTTAAACGGGTCACCACTTTTAGTACTTTATTACTCTTATTCAGCTTTTTCATACCTTTTGTACTTTTTGAGTAATCACAGTTTAAGTTTTATACTTTTTTAAACCTTTATAATGGCAGCCTATGGAGCTACGCTAGAGTGCGTGATGTCACAATTCACTCTAGCAGACTTTACAGGCTGTACTTTTTACTAAATTCACACATTTTTAAACTGTGACAGTTCACACAACTTTAATACTACATACACATATTATACATCAAACCCTTCAGCTGCTTCTGCTCTCACTCACAATGTCAATATATAAGCGATGCGATGTATACTTTTTGAGATATTAACGTTTGTTTGACACTAGTGTTCCAGTCTCTTTTACAGTAGTTTCTGCTGCTCTGCTGCTCTCTTACACATGCAGCTGTTCTGCTTATTTCACTCTTCTCCATTTCAACATATCTTTAACATATTTTGATACCTTTTTTACTTGTTAGTATTAATACATTTTAGTACATTTTTAACATTATTACTTGTCACTGCCTTCCTACTCTTCATACTACTAGTACCCTCCAGCTTTTCACATCAGCCTTCCTAACAGATAGTTTGTTCGCCTTCATAGTCTTCCTACCAACTACATGTTTTTATACCTTTTTGCTTCTTAGTATTGTTACATTTTAGTACATTTTAGTACATTTCCACTCTTTCACAGTAGTTTCTGCTGCTCTGCTGCTCTCTTACACATGCAGCTCTTCTGCTTATTTCACTCATCTCCTTTTCAACATGTCTTTTACATATTTTCATACCTTTTTGACTTCTTAGTATTATTACATTTTAGTACATTTCTAAAATTATTACTTGTCACTGCCTTCCTACTCTTCATACTACTAGTACCTTCCAGCTTTTCACATAAGCCTTCCTACTCTTCCTACCAGCTGCACATTTTTATACCTTTTTACTTCTTAGTATTGTTACATTTTAGTATATTTTAGTACATTTCCACTCTATTTCACAGTAGTTTCTGCTGCTCTCTTACACATGCAGCTCTTCTGCTTATTTCACTCTTCTCCATTTCAACATGTCTTTTACATACTTTCATACCTTTTTTACTTCTTAGTATTATTACATTTTAGTACATTTCTAACATTATTACTTGTCACTGCTTTCCTACTCTTCATACTACCAGTATCTTCCAGCTTTTCACATAAGCCTTCCTACTCTTCCTACCAACTGCACATTTTTATACCTTTTTTACTTATTAGTATTATTACATTTTAGTACATTTCTAACATTATTACTTGTCACTGCCTTCTTACTCTTCCTACTTTTCATACTACTAGTACCTTCCAACATTTCTCTCACTCACGTTGTTGGACACACACTTCTCATTTTTTCAATCTTCTCCATTTTAATGTGTCTTTTACACATTTGCTCACCCTTTTCTTCTCACTATTTTTACATTTTAGTACATTTCTAACATCATTACTTATCACTTGGACACTCATTACAGCTCCTTCAAAGAAGTGTTTTAAACTGCCACATTTCCCACAGTTTTAACATTACATACACATATACTTTGGTTCAGCCGTTTCAATTTAAACAGACGATCCACGGTCAGTCATGTTAAGAAACACGCACACGGACACACCCACGCCCACACGTGCCTACACACACCACATATGCCACAGTTTGCACGCTCAGCAATCACACGCATTTTCTCCAGAAAATGCACCTTTCTAGTATTGCAGATAATATTCCCCACCGTACATTTCTTCGGCACCTAACTCCTTCCACATACTTTCACCTAGAGACTCCGTTCAAACTTTCCACTGTTCGGCTTCTTTAGGAGATGCGTGCTTGTATTTTTATAAGCAATCTGATTTCTACTTTTTAAAATATTCTACTTTTTTCTATTTTTCTGTTTTACAATGTAAGTCTATGGGAGGACTGTTCAAATGCTAGAGTGCGTGATGTCATCACGCACTCTAGCAGACTCTACAGACTGTAGAGGCTGTGATTGTCACTAAATATTCAATTTTCTTAAATGGTCATGACTCCCACAACTTTCACACTACATCCACATATTAGATATCAAACTGTTCTGCTACTTCTTCTGCCACTCACAATGTCAATATCTAACTCATAGCTTTTATACTTTTTGAGTTAGGGACGCTTGTTCAACACTAGTGCAAAACTGTGTTTTACAGTACTTTTCTCTCCTTTGAACAGCCTTGTCTTGTACACTTGTCAAAACTGTCACTATTCCCACAATTTTCACACTACAGACATATATTTGACATCAAAGTCTTTGGCTATTTCTTCTGTCACTCACAATGTAAATATCTAAGTGATAGCACTTGTAGTTTTTGAGTTAGGGACGTTTGTTCAACACTACTGCTTTACAGTATTTTGACTACTTTAAACAAATTTTTCTTTTTACACTTGCAGTATTTAAACTGTAGTACCTCCCACAATTTTCACACTACATACTTATATTATATATCAAACTCTTCACATACTTCTTCCGTGTATCACAATGTAAATATCTAAGTGATGGGATTTGTAGTTTTTGAGATATGGATGTTTGTTCGACACCAGTGCTTTTCCTTGTGTGCCTTTTTTGAACAGATTTTGTCTTTAACCTTCAATCACTTCCACAACTTTAACATTACATACATATGTTATATATTAAACTCTTCAGCTACTTCTGCTCTCACTCACAATGTAAATATATAAACAATATGATGTATAGTTTTTGAGTTATTAACGTTTGTTCAACACTAGGGCTCCACTCTGTCACACTACTTTCTGTTCCACTGCTGCTGTCTTACACATGCAGCTCTTCTCCACTTGTCCTTTTTTCACTCTTCTCCATTTTAACATGTCTTTTACATATTTTCATACTTGCCACTTTCTTACTTTCTGTTTTTTTCTACTGAATATATACCTACTCTTCATACCTGCTATTCATACTCCTTATTCCTTTCAGATTTTACAAAATAGTCTTCCTACTATCTCCTTCCACCTTTTACACATAAGCCTTCCTACATATTTTCTTACTTTTGTACTTGTTACTATTATGAAATTTTAGTACATTTCTAACATTATTACTTATCACTTTGACACTCATTACAGCTCCTTTACAGAAGTGTTTTAAACTGCCACATTTCTCACAGTTTTAACATTACATACACATATTATACTTTGCTTCAGCCGTTTCAGTTTGAACAGACGATCCACAGTCATGTTCAAAAACACGCGCGCGCACACACACACACACACACATACAGCTGCTGGTACGTACACATCCACCCGCACGCACACACACACACACACAGACAGAAATATGTGACATAGATACAGCCATAGGATAAGAAAGAGGGAAAGAGGAGAGTGATAGACCAGCCACAGACAGCCAACAGAAAGGGTGAGTTGTACCCACACTAAACTGCACCAGTGCCACAGTTTGCACGCTCAGCAATCACACGCATTTTCTCCAGAAAATGCACCTTTCTAGTATTGCAGATAATATTCCCCACCGTACATTTCTTCGGCACCTAACTCCTTCCACATACTTTCACCTAGAGACTCCGTTCAAACTTTCCACTGTTCGGCTTCTTTAGGAGATGCGTGCTTGTATTTTTATAAGCAATCTGATTTCTACTTTTTAAAATATTCTACTTTTTTCTATTTTTCTGTTTTACAATGTAAGTCTATGGGAGGACTGTTCAAACGCTAGAGTGCGTGATGTCATCACACACTCTAGCAGACTCTACAGACTGTAGAGGCTGTGATTGTCACTAAATATTCAATTTTCTTAAACTGTCATCACTCCCACAACATTCACACTACATCCACATATTAGATATCAAACTGTTCTGCTACTTCTTCTGCCACTCACAATGTCAATATCTAACTCATAGCTTTTATACTTTTTGAGTTAGGGACGTTTGTTCAACACTAGTGCAAAACTGTGTTTTACAGTACTTTTCTCTCCTTTGAACAGCCTTGTCTTGTACACTTTTCAAAACTGTCACTATTCCCACAATTTTCACACTACAGACATATATTTTACATCAAAGTCTTTGGCTATTTCTTCTGTCACTCACAATGTAAATATCTAAGTGATAGCACTTGTAGTTTTTGAGTTAGGGACGTTTGTTCAACACTACTGCTTTACAGTCTTTTGACTACTTTAAACAGCTTTTTCTTTTTACACTTGCAGTATTTAAACTGTAGTACCTCCCACAATTTTAACACTACGTACTTATATTATATATCAAACTCTTCACATACTTCTTCTGTGTATCACAATGTAAATATCTAAGTGATGGGATTTGTAGTTTTTGAGATATGGATGTTTGTTCGACACCAGTGCTATATTGTGTGTGCCTTTTTTGAACAGATTTTGTCTTTTAACCTTCAATCACTTCCACAACTTTAACATTACATACATATGTTATATATTAAACTCTTCAGCTACTTCTGCTCTCACTCACAATGTAAATATATAAGCAATATGATGTATAGTTTTTGAGTTATTAACGTTTGTTCGACACTAGGGCTCCACTCTACTACTACCACTACTTTCTGTTCCACTGCTGCTCTCTTACACATGCAGCTCTTCTCCACTTGTCCTTTTTTCACTCTTCTCCATTTTAACATGTCTTTTACATATTTTCATACCTTTTTACTTGTTAGTATTATTACATTTTAGTACATTTCTAACATTACTACTTGTCACTGCCTTCTTACTCTTCCTACTTTTCATACTACTAGTACCTTCCAGCATTTCTCTCACTCACGTTGTTGGACACACAAACTGCCACATTTCCCACAGTTTTAACATTACATACACATATACTTTGGTTCAGCCGTTTCAATTTGATACACGGTCAGTCATGTTAAGAAACACGCACACGGACACGCCGACACACACACGTGCCTACACACATCACATATGCTAGGTATTCGTTACTATGGGCTGTCACGAGCAACAGTTTGCACGTTCAGCAATCACACGCATTTTCTCCAGAAAATGCACCTTTCTAGTATTGCAGATAATATTCCCCACTGTACATTTCTTCGGCACCTAACTCCTTCCACATACTTTCACCTAGAGACTCCGTTCAAACTTTAAAATGTTCAGCTTGCTTAGGACATGCGTCCTTGTATTCAACTTTTTGATATCTTTTATACTTTTTAAAATATTCTACTTTTTTCTATTTTTCTATTTTACAATGTAAGTCTATGGGAGGACTGTTCAAACCATGCCCCGTTTGAACTCTAACTACTCTTTCATACTTTCAGCTACAAACTCCATTCAAACTTTAAACAGGTCACCACTTTTAGTACTTTATCACTTTAATTCAGCTTTTTGATACCCTTTGTACTTTTTGAGTAATCACAGTTTAAGTTTTAGACTTTTTTCAATCTTTATAATGGCAGCCTATGGAGCTACGCTAGAGCGCGTGATGTCATCACACACTCTAGCAGACTCTACAGACTGTAGAGGCTGTGATTTTCATTAAATATTCAATTTTCTTAAACTGTCATGACTCCCACAACTTTCACACTACATCCACATATTAGATATCAAACTGTTCAGCTACTTCTTGTGCCACTCACAATGTCAATATCTAAGCCATAACGTTTATACTTTTTGAGTTAGGGCTGTTTGTTCAACACTAGTGCTTTACAGTAATTTTGCCTATTTTAAACAGCTTTTTCTTTTTACACATGCAGTATTTAAACTGTAGTAGTTCCCACAATACACACTACATACATATATTATATATCAAAATGTTCACATACTTCTTCTGTCTCTCACAATGTAAATACCTAAGTTGTGGGATTTGTAGTTTTTTAGCTATGATGGTTTGTTCAACACTAGTGCTATACTGTTTTTGGCTGTTATGAACAGCTTTTTTCTGTTTACACATATTTGAACTGTCACAATTTCCAAAATGTTAACACTACATGCATATTTTACACATTAAAATGTTCAGCCAGTCCTGCTCTCTCTCACAGTGTAAACATCTAAGTGATGGGATTTGTAGTTTTTGAATTATGAATGTTTGAGCTCCACTTGGGCCACTGCTGGTCTCCTAATGCAGCGCTCTGCACTTTTCCATTTTCATACACACGTGGGGGGCCACACACACACTCTCTCTGTCTGTCTGTCTGTCTGTCTGTCTGTCTCACTCTACTCTCTAGCTTTTTAATAGACTATCTTTCAGTTTTTGAGATATGAATGTTTGTTCAACACCAGTGCTATACCAGGTGTGCTTATTTTGAACAGATTGTTTCTTTGAAACTTCAACCACTTCCACAACTTTAACACTACATACCATGACAGCCATAGGATAAGAAAGAGGGAAAGAGGAGAGTGATAGACCAGTCACAGACAGCCAACAGAAAGGGTGAGCTGTACCCACACTAAACTGCACCAGTGCCACAGTTTGCACGCTCAGCAATCACACGCATTTTCTCCAGAAAATGCACCTTTCTAGTTGTGTGATTGCTGACTCAGCAATCACAGGTATAATATTCCCACTATTTATTATTATTGTGTGATTGCTGACTCAGCAATCACAGGTATAATATTCCCACTATTTATTATTATTGTGTGATTGCTGACTCAGCAATCACAGGTATAATATTCCCACTATTTATTATTATTATTATTATTATTATTATTATTAATCCGTACACTTTTTTGGCACCTATCTACTCCTTCATACTTTTAGCTAGAAACTCCGTTCAAACTTTAAAATGTTCAGCTTGTTTAGGACATAGGCGCGTGTATTCAACTTTTTGATATCTATTCTACTTTTTAAACTATTCTACTTTTTTCTACTTTTTTTTACAATGGAAGTCTATGGGCGGAATGTTAAAACCATGCCCTCTTTGAACTCTAACTACTCTTTCATACTTTAAGCTATTAACTCCATTCAAACTTTAAACGGGTCACCACTTTTAGTACTTTATCACTTTAATTCAGCTTTTTCATACCTTTTGTACTTTTTGAGTAATCGCAGTTTACGTTTTATACTTTTTTCAACCTTTATAATGGGACCCTATGGAGCTACGCTAGAGTGCGTGATGTCACAATTCACTCTAGCAGACTTTACAGGCTGCACTTTTTACTAAATTCACACATTTTAAAACTGTGACAGTTCACACAACTTTAATACTACATACACATATTATACATCAAACCCTTCAGCTGCTTCTGCTCTCACTCACAATGTCAATATATAAGTGATGCGATGTATACTTTTTGAGATATTAACGTTTGTTTGACACTAGTGTTCCAGTCTTTTTCACAGTAGTTTCTGCTGCTCTGCTGCTCTCTTACACATGCAGCTCTTCTGCTTATTTCACTCTTCTTCATTTCAACATGTCTTTTACATACTTTCATACCTTTTTTACTTGTTAGTATTATTACATTTTAGTACATTTCTAACATTATTACTTGTCACTGCCTTCCTACTCTTCATACTACCAGTACCTTCCAGCTTTTCACATAAGCCTTCCTACTAACAGAAAATTTTTTTAGCCTTCGTAGTCTTCCTACCAACTACATATTTTTATACCTTTTTACTTCTTAGTACTGTTACATTTTAGTACATTTTAGAACATTCCCACTCTATTTCACAGTATTTTCTGCTGCACTCCTCCTCTCTTACACATGCAGCACTTGTGCTTATTTCACTCTTCTTCATTTCAACATGTCTTTTACATATTTTCATACCTTTTTTACTTGTTAGTATTATTACATTTTAGTACATTTCTAACATTATTACTTGTCACTGCCTTCCTACTCTTCATACTACTAGTACCTTCCAGCTTTTCACATAAGCCTTCCTACTAACAGATAGTTTGTTAGCCTTCGTAGTCTTCCTACCAACTACATATTTTTATACCTTTTTACTTCTTAGTACTGTTACATTTTAGTACATTTTAGAACATTCCCACTCTATTTCACAGTATTTTCTGCTGCACTCCTCCTCTCTTACACATGCAGCACTTGTGCTTATTTCACTCTTCTTCATTTCAACATGTCTTTTACATATTTTCATACCTTTTTTACTTGTTAGTATTATTACATTTTAGTACATTTCTAACATTATTACTTGTCACTGCCTTCCTACTCTTCATACTACTAGTACCTTCCAGCTTTTCACATAAGCCTTCCTACTAACAGATAGTTTGTTAGCCTTCGTAGTCTTCCTACCAACTACATATTTTTATACCTTTTTACTTCTTAGTACTGTTACATTTTAGTACATTTCTAACATTATTACTTGTCACTTTAGTATTTTCTGTTTTTTTCAACTGAATATATATCTACTCTTCATACCTGCTATTCATACTCCTTGTACCTTCCAGATTTTACAAAATAGTCTTCCTACTATCTCCTTCCACCTTTTACACATAAGCCTCCCTACATATTTTCTTACTTTTGTACTTGTTACTATTATGAAATTTTAGTACATTTCTAACATTATTACTTATCACTTTGACACTCATTACAGCTCCTTCACAGAAGTGTTTTAAACTGCCACATTTCTCACAGTTTTAACATTACATACACATATTATACTTTGGTTCAGCCGTTTCAATTTGAACAGACGATCCACGGTCAGTCATGTTAAGAAACACGCACACGCCCACGCCCACGCCCACACGTGCCTACACACACCACATATGCTAGGTATTCGTTACTATGGGCTGTCACGAGCAACAGTTTGCACGCTCAGCAATCACACGCATTTTCTCCAGAAAATGCACCTTTCTAGTTATTATTATTATTATTATTATTAATCCGTACACTTTTTTGGCACCTATCTACTCCTTCATACTTTTAGCTAGAAACTCCGTTCAAACTTTAAAATGTTCAGCTTGTTTAGGACATAGGCGCGTGTATTCAACTTTTTGATATCTATTCTACTTTTTAAACTATTCTACTTTTTTCTACTTTTTTTTACAATGGAAGTCTATGGGCGGAATGTTAAAACCATGCCCTCTTTGAACTCTAACTACTCTTTCATACTTTAAGCTATTAACTCCATTCAAACTTTAAACGGGTCACCACTTTTAGTACTTTATCACTTTAATTCAGCTTTTTCATACCTTTTGTACTTTTTGAGTAATCGCAGTTTACGTTTTATACTTTTTTCAACCTTTATAATGGGACCCTATGGAGCTACGCTAGAGTGCGTGATGTCACAATTCACTCTAGCAGACTTTACAGGCTGCACTTTTTACTAAATTCACACATTTTAAAACTGTGACAGTTCACACAACTTTAATACTACATACACATATTATACATCAAACCCTTCAGCTGCTTCTGCTCTCACTCACAATGTCAATATATAAGTGATGCGATGTATACTTTTTGAGATATTAACGTTTGTTTGACACTAGTGTTCCAGTCTTTTTCACAGTAGTTTCTGCTGCTCTGCTGCTCTCTTACACATGCAGCTCTTCTGCTTATTTCACTCTTCTCCATTTCAACATATCTTTAACATATTTTCATACCTTTTTTACTTGTTAGTATTAATACATTTTAGTACATTTCTAACATTATTACTTGTCACTGCCTTCCTACTCTTCATACTACTAGTACCCTCCAGCTTTTCACATAAGCCTTCCTAACAGATAGTTTGTTCGCCTTCATAGTCTTCCTACCAACTACATATTTTTATACCTTTTTGCTTCTTAGTATTGTTACATTTTAGTACATTTTAGTACATTTCCACTCTTTCACAGTAGTTTCTGCTGCTCTGCTGCTCTCTTACACATGCAGCTCTTGTGCTTATTTCACTCATCTCCTTTTCAACATGTCTTTTACATATTTTCATACCTTTTTGACTTCTTAGTATTATTACATTTTAGTACATTTCTAAAATTATTACTTGTCACTGCCTTCCTACTCTTCATACTACTAGTACCTTCCAGCTTTTCACATAAGCCTTCCTACTCTTCCTACCAGCTGCACATTTTTATACCTTTTTACTTCTTAGTATTGTTACATTTTAGTATATTTTAGTACATTTCCACTCTATTTCACAGTAGTTTCTGCTGCTCTCTTACACATGCAGCTCTTCTGCTTATTTCACTCTTCTCCATTTCAACATGTCTTTTACATACTTTCATACCTTTTTTACTTGTTAGTATTATTACATTTTAGTACATTTCTAACATTATTACTTGTCACTGCTTTCCTACTCTTCATACTACCAGTACCTTCCAGCTTTTCACATAAGCCTTCCTACTCTTCCTACCAACTGCACATTTTTATACCTTTTTTACTTATTAGTATTATTACATTTTAGTACATTTCTAACATTATTACTTGTCACTGCCTTCTTACTCTTCCTACTTTTCATACTACTAGTACCTTCCAACATTTCTCTCACTCACGTTGTTGGACACACACTTCTCATTTTTTCAATCTTCTCCATTTTAATGTGTCTTTTACACATTTGCTCACCCTTTTCTTCTCACTATTTTTACATTTTAGTACATTTCTAACATCATTACTTATCACTTGGACACTCATTACAGCTCCTTCAAAGAAGTGTTTTAAACTGCCACATTTCTCACAGTTTTAACATTACATACACATATTATACTTTGGTTCAGCCGTTTCAGTTTGAACAGACGATCCACAGTCATGTTCAAAAACACGCGCACACACACACACACACACACACAGACAGAAATATGTGACATAGATACAGCCATAGGATAAGAAAGAGGGAAAGAGGAGAGTGATAGACCAGTCACAGACAGCCAACAGAAAGGGTGAGCTGTACCCACACTAAACTGCACCAGTGCCACAGTTTGCACGCTCAGCAATCACACGCATTTTCTCCAGAAAATGCACCTTTCTAGTTGTGTGATTGCTGACTCAGCAATCACAGGTATAATATTCCCACTATTTATTATTATTATTATTATTATTATTATTAATCCGTACACTTTTTTGGCACCTATCTACTCCTTCATACTTTTAGCTAGAAACTCCGTTCAAACTTTAAAATGTTCAGCTTGTTTAGGACATAGGCGCGTGTATTTAACTTTTTGATATCTATTCTACTTTTTAAACTATTCTACTTTTTTCGACTTTTTTTTACAATGGAAGTCTATGGGCGGAATGTTAAAACCATGCCCTCTTTGAACTCTAACTACTCTTTCATACTTTAAGCTATTAACTCCATTCAAACTTTAAACGGGTCACCACTTTTAGTACTTTATCACTTTAATTCAGCTTTTTGATACCTTTTGTACTTTTTGAGTAATCGCAGTTTACGTTTTATACTTTTTTCAACCTTTATAATGGGACCCTATGGAGCTACGCTAGAGTGCGTGATGTCACAATTCACTCTAGCAGACTTTACAGGCTGCACTTTTTACTAAATTCACACATTTTAAAACTGTGACAGTTCACACAACTTTAATACTACATACACATATTATACATCAAACCCTTCAGCTGCTTCTGCTCTCACTCACAATGTCAATATATAAGCGATGCGATGTATACTTTTTGAGATATTAACGTTTGTTTGACACTAGTGTTCCAGTCTCTTTCACAGTAGTTTCTGCTGCTCTGCTGCTCTCTTACACATGCAGCTGTTCTGCTTATTTCACTCTTCTCCATTTCAACATATCTTTAACATATTTTCATACCTTTTTTACTTGTTAGTATTAATACATTTTAGTACATTTTTAACATTATTACTTGTCACTGCCTTCCTACTCTTCATACTACTAGTACCCTCCAGCTTTTCACATCAGCCTTCCTAACAGATAGTTTGTTCGCCTTCATAGTCTTCCTACCAACTACATGTTTTTATACCTTTTTGCTTCTTAGTATTGTTACATTTTAGTACATTTTAGTACATTTCCACTCTTTCACAGTAGTTTCTGCTGCTCTGCTGCTCTCTTACACATGCAGCTCTTCTGCTTATTTCACTCATCTCCTTTTCAACATGTCTTTTACATATTTTCATACCTTTTTTACTTCTTAGTATTATTACATTTTAGTACATTTCTAAAATTATTACTTGTCACTGCCTTCCTACTCTTCATACTACTAGTACCTTCCAGCTTTTCACATAAGCCTTCCTACTCTTCCTACCAGCTGCACATTTTTATACCTTTTTACTTCTTAGTATTGTTACATTTTAGGATATTTTAGTACATTTCCACTCTATTTCACAGTAGTTTCTGCTGCTCTCTTACACATGCAGCTCTTCTGCTTATTTCACTCTTCTCCATTTCAACATGTCTTTTACATACTTTCATACCTTTTTTACTTATTAGTATTATTACATTTTAGTACAGTTCTAACATTATTACTTGTCACTGCCTTCTTACTCTTCCTACTTTTCATACTACTAGTACCTTGCAACATTTCTCTCACTCACGTTGTTGGACACACACTTCTCATTTTTTCAATCTTCTCCATTTTAATGTGTCTTTTACACATTTGCTCACCCTTTTCTTCTCACTATTTTTACATTTTAGTACATTTCTAACATCATTACTTATCACTTGGACACTCATTACAGCTCCTTCAAAGAAGTGTTTTAAACTGCCACATTTCCCACAGTTTTAACATTACATACACATATACTTTGGTTCAGCCGTTTTAATTTGAACAGAAAATACACGGTCAGTCATGTTAAGAAACACGCACATGGACACGCCCACACACACACGTGCCTACACACACCACATATGCTAGGTATTCGTTACTATGGGCTGTTGCGAGCAACAGTTTGCACGCTCAGCAATCACACGCATTTTCTCCAGAAAATGCACCGTTCTAGTATTGCAGATAATATTCCCCGCCGTACATTTCTTCGGCACCTAACTCCTTCCACATACTTTCACGTAGAGACTCCGTTCAAACTTTCCACTGTTCGGCTTCTTTAGGAGATGCGTGCTTGTATTTTTATAAGCAATCTGATTTCTACTTTTTAAAATATTCTACTTTTTTCTATTTTTCTATTTTACAATGTAAGTCTATGGGAGGACTGTTCAAATGCTAGAGTGCGTGATGTCATCACACACTCTAGCAGACTCTACAGACTGTAGAGGCTGTGATTTTCACTAAATATTCAATTTTCTTAAACGGTCATGACTCCCACAACTTTCACACTACATCCACATATTAGATATCAAACTGTTCAGCTACTTCTTCTGCCACTCACAATGTCAATATCTAACTCATAGCTTTTATACTTTTTGAGTTAGGGACGTTTGTTCAACACTAGTGCAAAACTGTGTTTTACAGTACTTTTCTCTCCTTTGAACAGCCTTGTCTTGTACACTTTTCAAAACTGTCACTATTCCCACAATTTTCACACTACAGACATAAATTTTACATCAAAGTCTTTGGCTATTTCTTCTGTCACTCACAATGTAAATATCTAAGTGATAGCACTTGTAGTTTTTGAGTTAGGGACGTTTGTTCAACACTACTGCTTTACAGTCTTTTGACTACTTTAAACAGCTTTTTCTTTTTACACTTGCAGTATTTAAACTGTAGTACCTCCCACAATTTTCACACTACATACTTATATTATATATCAAACTCTTCACATACTTCTTCTATGTATCACAATGTAAATATCTAAGTGATGGGATTTGTAGTTTTTGAGATATGGATGTTTGTTCGACACCAGTGCTATATTGTGTGTGCCTTTTTTGAACAGATTTTGTCTTTCAACCTTCAATCACTTCCACAACTTTAACATTACATACATATGTTATATATTAAACTCTTCAGCTACTTCTGCTCTCACTCACAATATAAATATATAAGCAATATGATGTATAGTTTTTGAGTTATTAACGTTTGTTTGACACTAGGGCTCCACTCTGTCACACTACTTTCTGTTCCACTGCTGCTCTCTTACACATGCAGCTCTTCTCCACTTGTCCTTTTTTCACTCTTCTCCATTTTAACATGTCTTTTACATATTTTCATACCTTTTTACTTGTTAGTATTATTACATTTTATTACATTTCTAACATTACTACTTGTCACTGCCTTCTTACTCTTCCTACTTTTCATACTTACCTTCCAGCATTTCTCTCACTCACGTTGTTGGACACACACACTTCTCATTTTTTCACTCTTCTCCATTTTAACGTGTCTTTTACACATTTGCTCACCCTTTTCTTCTCACTATTTTTACATTTTAGTACATTTCTAACATCATTACTTATCACTTGGACACTCATTACAGCTCCTTCAAAGAAGTGTTTTAAACTGCCACATTTCCCACAGTTTTAACATTACATACACATATACTTTGGTTCAGCCGTTTCAATTTAAACAGACGATCCACGGTCAGTCATGTTAAGAAACACGCACACGGACACACCCACGCCCACACGTGCCTACACACACCACATATGCCACAGTTTGCACGCTCAGCAATCACACGCATTTTCTCCAGAAAATGCACCTTTCTAGTATTGCAGATAATATTCCCCACCGTACATTTCTTCGGCACCTAACTCCTTCCACATACTTTCACCTAGAGGCTCCGTTCAAACTTTCCACTGTTCGGCTTCTTTAGGAGATGCGTGCTTGTATTTTTATAAGCAATCTGATTTCTACTTTTTAAAATATTCTACTTTTTTCTATTTTTCTGTTTTACAATGTAAGTCTATGGGAGGACTGTTCGAACGCTAGAGTGCGTGATGTCATCACGAACTCTAGCAGACTCTACAGACTGTAGAGGCTGTGATTTTTACTAAATATTCAATTTTCTTAAACGGTCATCACTCCCACAACATTCACACTACATCCACATATTAGATATCAAACTGTTCTGCTACTTCTTCTGCCACTCACAATGTCAATATCTAAGCCATAATGTTTATACTTTTTGAGTTAGGGCTGTTTGTTCAACACTAGTGCAAAACTGTGTTTTACAGTACGTTTCTCTCCTTTGAACAGCCTTGTTTGTACACTTTTCAAAACTGTCACTATTCCCACAATTTTCACACTACAGACATAAATTTTACATCAAAGTCTTTGGCTATTTCTTCTGTCACTCACAATGTAAATATTTAAGTGATAGCACTTGTAGTTTTTGAGTTAGGGACGTTTGTTCAACACTACTGCTTTACAGTTTTTTGACTACTTTAAACAGATTTTTCTTTTTACACTTGCAGTATTTAAATTGTAGTACTTCCCACAATTTTCACACTACATAATTATATTACATATCAAACTCTTCACATACTTCTTCTGTGTATCACAATGTAAATATCTAAGTGATGGGATTTGTAGTTTTTGAGATATGGATGTTTGTTCGACACCAGTGCTATATTGTGTGTGCCTTTTTTAAACAGATTTTGTCTTTTAACCTTCAATCACTTCCACAACTTTAACATTACATACATATGTTATATATTAAACTCTTCAGCTACTTCTGCTCTCACTCACAATGTAAATATATAAGCAATATGATGTATAGTTTTTGAGTTATTAACGTTTGTTCGACACTAGGGCTCCACTCTGTCACACTACTTTCTGTTCCACTGCTGCTCTCTTACACATGCAGCTCTTCTCCACTTGTCCTTTTTTCACTCTTCTCCATTTTAACATGTCTTTTACATATTTTCATACTTGCCACTTTCTTACTTTCTGTTTTTTTCTACTGAATATATACCTACTCTTCATACCTGCTATTCATACTCCTTATACCTTTCAGATTTTACAAAATAGCCTTCCTACTATCTCCTTCCACCTTTTACACATAAGCCTTCCTACATATTTTCTTACTTTTGTACTTGTTACTATTATGAAATTTTAGTACATTTCTAACATTAGTACTTATCACTTTAACACTCATTACAGCTCCTTCACAGAAGTGTTTTAAACTGCCACATTTCTCACAGTTTTAACATTACATACACATATTATACTTTGGTTCAGCCGTTTCAGTTTGAACAGACGATCCACAGTCATGTTCAAAAACACGCGCACACACACACACACACACACACACACACACACAGACAGAAATATGTGACATAGATACAGCCATAGGATAAGAAAGAGGGAAAGAGGAGAGTGATAGACCAGTCACAGACAGCCAACAGAAAGGGTGAGCTGTACCCACACTAAACTGCACCAGTGCCACAGTTTGCACGCTCAGCAATCACACGCATTTTCTCCAGAAAATGCACCTTTCTAGTATTGCAGATAATATTCCCCACTGTACATTTCTTCGGCACCTAACTCCTACCACATACTTTCACCTAGAGACTCCGTTCAAACTTTAAAATGTTCAGCTTGCTTAGGACATGCGTGCTTGTATTCAACTTTTTGATATCTTTTATACTTTTTAAAATATTCTACTTTTTTCTATTTTTCTATTTTACAATGTAAGTCTATGGGAGGACTGTTCAAACCATGCCCCGTTTGAACTCTAACTACTCTTTCATACTTTCAGCTACAAACTCCATTCAAACTTTAAACAGGTCACCACTTTTAGTACTTTATCACTTTAATTCAGCTTTTTGATACCCTTTGTACTTTTTGAGTAATCACAGTTTAAGTTTTAGACTTTTTTCAATCTTTATAATGGCAGCCTATGGAGCTACGCTAGAGCGCGTGATGTCATCACACACTCTAGCAGACTCTACAGACTGTAGAGGCTGTGATTTTCATTAAATATTCAATTTTCTTAAACGGTCATGACTCCCACAACTTTCACACTACATCCACATATTAGATATCAAACTGTTCAGCTACTTCTTGTGCCACTCACAATGTCAATATCTAAGCCATAACGTTTATACTTTTTGAGTTAGGGCTGTTTGTTCAACACTAGTGCTTTACAGTAATTTTGCCTATTTTAAACAGCTTTTTCTTTTTACACATGCAGTATTTAAACTGTAGTAGTTCCCACAATACACACTACATACATATATTATATATCAAAATGTTCACATACTTCTTCTGTCTCTCACAATGTAAATACCTAAGTTGTGGGATTTGTAGTTTTTTAGCTATGATGGTTTGTTCAACACTAGTGCTATACTGTTTTTGGCTGTTATGAACAGCTTTTTTCTGTTTACACATATTTGAACTGTCACAATTTCCAAAATGTTAACACTACATGCATATTTTACACATTAAAATGTTCAGCCAGTCCTGCTCTCTCTCACAGTGTAAACATCTAAGTGATGGGATTTGTAGTTTTTGAATTATGAACGTTTGAGCTCCACTTGGGCCACTGCTGGTCTCCTAATGCAGCGCTCTGCACTTGTCCATTTTCATACACACGTGGGGGGCCACACACACACTCTCTCTGTCTGTCTGTTTGTCTGTCTCACCCTACTCTCTAGCTTTTTAATAGACTATCTTTCAGTTTTTGAGATATGAATGTTTGTTCAACACCAGTGCTATACCAGGTGTGCTTATTTTGAACAGATTGTTTCTTTGAAACTTCAACCACTTCCACAACTTTAACACTACATACCATGACAGCCATAGGATAAGAAAAAGGGAAAGAGGAGAGTGATAGACCAGTCACAGACAGCCAACAGAAAGGGTGAGCTGTACCCACACTAAACTGCACCAGTGCCACAGTTTGCCCGCTCAGCAATCACACGCATTTTCTCCAGAAAATGCACCTTTCTAGTTGTGTGATTGCTGACTCAGCAATCACAGGTATAATATTCCCACTATTTATTATTATTATTATTATTATTATTATTATTATTATTAATCCGTACACTTTTTTGGCACCTATCTACTCCTTCATACTTTTAGCTAGAAACTCTGTTCAAACTTTAAAATGTTCAGCTTGTTTAGGACATAGGCGCGTGTATTCAACTTTTTGATATCTATTCTACTTTTTAAACTATTCTACTTTTTTCTACTTTTTTTTACAATGGAAGTCTATGGGCGGAATGTTAAAACCATGCCCTCTTTGAACTCTAACTACTCTTTCATACTTTAAGCTATTAACTCCATTCAAACTTTAAACGGGTCACCACTTTTAGTACTTTATCACTTTAATTCAGCTTTTTCATACCTTTTGTACTTTTTGAGTAATCGCAGTTTACGTTTTATACTTTTTTCAACCTTTATAATGGGACCCTATGGAGCTACGCTAGAGTGCGTGATGTCACAATTCACTCTAGCAGACTTTACAGGCTGCACTTTTTACTAAATTCACACATTTTAAAACTGTGACAGTTCACACAACTTTAATACTACATACACATATTATACATCAAACCCTTCAGCTGCTTCTGCTCTCACTCACAATGTCAATATATAAGCGATGCGATGTATACTTTTTGAGATATTAATGTTTGTTTGACACTAGTGTTCCAGTCTCTTTCACAGTAGTTTCTGCTGCTCTGCTGCTCTCTTACACATGCAGCTGTTCTGCTTATTTCACTCTTCTCCATTTCAACATATCTTTAACATATTTTCATACCTTTTTTACTTGTTAGTATTAATACATTTTAGTACATTTTTAACATTATTACTTGTCACTGCCTTCCTACTCTTCATACTACTAGTACCCTCCAGCTTTTCACATCAGCCTTCCTAACAGATAGTTTGTTCGCCTTCATAGTCTTCCTACCAACTACATGTTTTTATACCTTTTTGCTTCTTAGTATTGTTACATTTTAGTACATTTTAGTACATTTCCACTCTTTCACAGTAGTTTCTGCTGCTCTGCTGCTCTCTTACACATGCAGCTCTTGTGCTTATTTCACTCTTCTCCTTTTCAACATGTCTTTTACATATTTTCATACCTTTTTGACTTCTTAGTATTATTACATTTTAGTACATTTCTAAAATTATTACTTGTCACTGCCTTCCTACTCTTCATACTACTAGTACCTTCCAGCTTTTCACATAAGCCTTCCTACTCTTCCTACCAGCTGCACATTTTTATACCTTTTTACTTCTTAGTATTGTTACATTTTAGTATATTTTAGTACATTTCCACTCTATTTCACAGTAGTTTCTGCTGCTCTCTTACACATGCAGCTCTTCTGCTTATTTCACTCTTCTCCATTTCAACATGTCTTTTACATACTTTCATACCTTTTTTACTTGTTAGTATTATTACATTTTAGTACATTTCTAACATTATTACTTGTCACTGCTTTCCTACTCTTCATACTACCAGTACCTTCCAGCTTTTCACATAAGCCTTCCTACTCTTCCTACCAACTGCACATTTTTATACCTTTTTTACTTATTAGTATTATTACATTTTAGTACATTTCTAACATTATTACTTGTCACTGCCTTCTTACTCTTCCTACTTTTCATACTACTAGTACCTTCCAACATTTCTCTCACTCACGTTGTTGGACACACACTTCTCATTTTTTCAATCTTCTCCATTTTAATGTGTCTTTTACACATTTGCTCACCCTTTTCTTCTCACTATTTTTACATTTTAGTACATTTCTAACATCATTACTTATCACTTGGACACTCATTACAGCTCCTTCAAAGAAGTGTTTTAAACTGCCACATTTCCCACAGTTCTAACATTACATACACATATACTTTGGTTCAGCCGTTTTAATTTGAACAGAAAATACACGGTCAGTCATGTTAAGAAACACGCACACGGACACGCCCACACACACACGTGCCTACACACACCACATATGCTAGGTATTCGTTACTATGGGCTGTCGCGAGCAACAGTTTGCACGCTCAGCAATCACACGCATTTTCTACAGAAAATGCACCGTTCTAGTATTGCAGATAATATTCCCCACCGTACATTTCTTCGGCACCTAACTCCTTCCACATACTTTCACCTAGAGACTCCGTTCAAACTTTCCACTGTCCGGCTTCTTTAGGAGATGCGTGCTTGTATTTTTATAAGCAATCTGATTTCTACTTTTTAAAATATTCTACTTTTTTCTATTTTTCTATTTTTCAATGTAAGTCTATGGGAGGACTGTTCAAATGCTAGAGTGCGTGATGTCATCACGCACTCTAGCAGACTCTACAGACTGTAGAGGCTGTGATTGTCACTAAATATTCAATTTTCTTAAACGGTCATGACTCCCACAACTTTCACACTACATCCACATATTAGATATCAAACTGTTCAGCTACTTCTTCTGCCACTCACAATGTCAATATCTAACTCATAGCTTTTATACTTTTTGAGTTAGGGACGTTTGTTCAACACTAGTGCAAAACTGTGTTTTACAGTACTTTTCTCTCCTTTGAACAGCCTTGTCTTGTACACTTTTCTAAACTGTCACTATTCCCACAATTTTCACACTACAGACATATATTTTACATCAAATTCTTTGGCTATTTCTTCTGTCACTCACAATGTAAATATCTAAGTGATAGCACTTGTAGTTTTTGAGTTAGGGACGTTTGTTCAACACTACTGCTTTACAGTCTTTTGACTACTTTAAACAGCTTTTTCTTTTTACACTTGCAGTATTTAAACTGTAGTACCTCCCACAATTTTCACACTACATACTTATATTATATATCAAACTCTTCACATACTTCTTCCGTGTATCACAATGTAAATATCTAAGTGATGGGATTTGTAGTTTTTGAGATATGGATGTTTGTTCGATACCAGTGCTATATTGTGTGTGCCTTTTTTGAACAGATTTTGTCTTTTAACCTTCAATCACTTCCACAACTTTAACATTACATACATATGTTATATATTAAACTCTTCAGCTACTTCTGCTCTCACTCACAATGTAAATATATAAGCAATATGATGTATAGTTTTTGAGTTATTAACGTTTGTTCGACACTAGGGCTCCACTCTGTCACACTACTTTCTGTTCCACTGCTGCTCTCTTACACATGCAGCTCTTCTCCACTTGTCCTTTTTTCACTCTTCTCCATTTTAACATGTCTTTTACATATTTTCATACTTGCCACTTTCTTACTTTCTGTTTTTTTCTACTGAATATATACCTACTCTTCATACCTGCTATTCATACTCCTTATTCCTTTCAGATTTTAAAAAATAGCCTTCCTACTATCTCCTTCCACCTTTTACACATAAGCCTTCCTACATATTTTCTTACTTTTGTACTTGTTACTATTATGAAATTTTAGTACATTTCTAACATTATTACTTATCACTTTGACAGTCATTACAGCTCCTTCACAGAAGTGTTTTAAACTGCCACATTTCTCACAGTTTTAACATTACATACACATATTATACTTTGCTTCAGCCGTTTCAGTTTGAACAGACGATCCACAGTCATGTTCAAAAACACGCGCACACACACACACACACACACACACACACACACACACAGACAGAAATATGTGACATAGATACAGCCATAGGATAAGAAAGAGGGAAAGAGGAGAGTGATAGACCAGTCACAGACAGCCAACAGAAAGGGTGAGCTGTACCCACACTAAACTGCACCAGTGCCACAGTTTGCACGCTCAGCAATCACACGCATTTTCTCCAGAAAATGCACCTTTCTAGTATTGCAGATAATATTCCCCACTGTACATTTCTTCGGCACCTAACTCCTTCCACATACTTTCACCTAGAGGCTCCGTTCAAACTTTCCACTGTTCGGCTTCTTTAGGAGATGCGTGCTTGTATTTTTATAAGCAATCTGATTTCTACTTTTTAAAATATTCTACTTTTTTCTATTTTTCTGTTTTACAATGTAAGTCTATGGGAGGACTGTTCGAACACTAGAGTGCGTGATGTCATCACGCACTCTAGCAGACTCTACAGACTGTAGAGGCTGTGATTGTCACTAAATATTCAATTTTCTTAAACTGTCATCACTCCCACAACATTCACACTACATCCACATATTAGATATCAAACTGTTCTGCTACTTCTTCTGCCACTCACAATGTCAATATCTAAGCCATAATGTTTATACTTTTTGAGTTAGGGCTGTTTGTTCAACACTAGTGCAAAACTGTGTTTTACAGTACTTTTCTCTCCTTTGAACAGCCTTGTCTTGTACACTTTTCAAAACTGTCACTATTCCCACAATTTTCACACTACAGACATATATTTTACATCAAAGTCTTTGGCTATTTCTTCTGTCACTCACAATGTAAATATCTAAGTGATAGCACTTGTAGTTTTTGAGTTAGGGACGTTTGTTCAACACTACTGCTTTACAGTCTTTTGACTACTTTAAACAGCTTTTTCTTTTTACACTTGCAGTATTTAAACTGTAGTACCTCCCACAATTTTCACACTACATACTTATATTATATATCAAACTCTTCACATACCTCTTCTGTGTATCACAATGTAAATATCTAAGTGATGGGATTTGAAGTTTTTGAGATATGGATGTTTGTTCGACACCAGTGCTATATTGTGTGTGCCTTTTTTGAACAGATTTTGTCTTTTAACCTTCAATCACTTCCACAACTTTAACATTAAATACATATGCTATATATTAAACTCTTCAGCTACTTCTGCTCTCACTCACAATGTAAATATATAAGCAATATGATGTATAGTTTTTGAGTTATTAACGTTTGTTCGACACTAGGGCTCCACTCTACTACTACCACTACTTTCTGTTCCACTGCTGCTCTCTTACACATGCAGCTCTTCTCCACTTGTCCTTTTTTCACTCTTCTCCATTTCAACATGTCTTTTAGATATTTTCATACCTTTTTACTTGTTAGTATTATTACATTTTAGTACATTTCTAACATTACTACTTGTCACTGCCTTCGTACTCTTCCTACTTTTCATACTACTAGTACCTTCCAGCATTTCTCTCACTCACGTTGTTGGACACACAAACTGCCACATTTCCCACAGTTTTAACATTACATACACATATACTTTGGTTCAGCCGTTTCAATTTGATACACGGTCAGTCATGTTAAGAAACACGCACACGGACACGCCGACACACACACGTGCCTACACACACCACATATGCTAGGTATTCGTTACTATGGGTTGTCACGAGCAACAGTTTGCACGTTCAGCAATCACACGCATTTTCTCCAGAAAATGCACCTTTCTAGTTGTGTGATTGCTGACTCAGCAATCACAGGTATAATATTCCCACTATTTATTATTATTGTGTGATTGCTGACTCAGCAATCACAGGTATAATATTCCCACTATTTATTATTATTGTGTGATTGCTGACTCAGCAATCACAGGTATAATATTCCCACTATTTATTATTATTATTATTATTATTATTATTATTATTATTAATCCGTACACTTTTTTGGCACCTATCTCCTCCTTCATACTTTTAGCTAGAAACTCCGTTCAAACTTTAAAATGTTCAGCTTGTTTAGGACATAGGCGCGTGTATTCAACTTTTTGATATCTATTCTACTTTTTAAACTATTCTACTTTTTTCGACTTTTTTTTACAATGGGAGTCTATGGGCGGAATGTTCAAACCATGCCCTCTTTGAACTCTAACTACTCTTTCATACTTTAAGCTAGACACTCCATTCAAACTTTAAACGGGTCACCACTTTTAGTACTTTATTACTCTTATTCAGCTTTTTCATACCTTTTGTACTTTTTGAGTAATCACAGTTTAAGTTTTATACTTTTTTAAACCTTTATAATGGCAGCCTATGGAGCTACGCTAGAGTGCGTGATGTCACAATTCACTCTAGCAGACTTTACAGGCTGTACTTTTTACTAAATTCACACATTTTTAAACTGTGACAGTTCACACAACTTTAATACTACATACACATATTATACACCAAACCCTTCAGCTGCTTCTGCTCTCACTCACAATGTCAATATATAAGCGATGCGATGTATAGTTTTTGAGATATTAACGTTTGTTTGACACTAGTGTTCCACTCTTTTTCACAGTAGTTTCTGCTGCTCTGCTGCTCTCTTACACATGCAGCTCTTCTGCTTATTTCACTCTTCTCCATTTCAACATATCTTTAACATATTTTCATACCTTTTTTACTTGTTAGTATTAATACATTTTAGTACATTTTTAACATTATTACTTGTCACTGCCTTCCTACTCTTCATACTACTAGTACCCTCCAGCTTTTCACATCAGCCTTCCTAACAGATAGTTTGTTCGCCTTCATAGTCTTCCTACCAACTACATATTTTTATACCTTTTTGCTTCTTAGTATTGTTACATTTTAGTACATTTTAGTACATTTCCACTCTTTCACAGTAGTTTCTGCTGCTCTGCTGCTCTCTTACACATGCAGCTCTTGTGCTTATTTCACTCTTCTCCATTTCAACATGTCTTTTACATATTTTCATACCTTTTTTACTTCTTAGTATTATTACATTTTAGTACATTTCTAAAATTATTACTTGTCACTGCCTTCCTACTCTTCATACTACTAGTACCTTCCAGCTTTTCACATAAGCCTTCCTACTCTTCCTACCAGCTGCACATTTTTATACCTTTTTACTTCTTAGTATTGTTACATTTTAGTATATTTTAGTACATTTCCACTCTATTTCACAGTAGTTTCTGCTGCTCTCTTACACATGCAGCTCTTCTGCTTATTTCACTCTTCTCCATTTCAACATGTCTTTTACATACTTTCATACATTTTTTACTTCTTAGTATTATTACATTTTACTACATTTCTAACATTATTACTTGTCACTGCCTTCCTACTCTTCATACTACCAGTACCTTCCAGCTTTTCACATAAGCCTTCCTACTAACAGAAAGTTTTTTTAGCCTTCGTAGTCTTCCTACCAACTACATATTTTTATACCTTTTTACTTCTTAGTACTGTTACATTTTAGTACATTTTAGAACATTCCCACTCTATTTCACAGTATTTTCTGCTGCACTCCTCCTCTCTTACACATGCAGCACTTGTGCTTATTTCACTCTTCTTCATTTCAACATGTCTTTTACATATTTTCATACCTTTTTTACTTGTTAGTATTATTACATTTTAGTACATTTCTAACATTATTACTTGTCACTGCCTTCCTACTCTTCATACTACTAGTACCTTCCAGCTTTTCACATAAGCCTTCCTACTAACAGATAGTTTGTTAGCCTTCGTAGTCTTCCTACCAACTACATATTTTTATACCTTTTTACTTCTTAGTACTGTTACATTTTAGTACATTTTAGAACATTCCCACTCTATTTCACAGTATTTTCTGCTGCACTCCTCCTCTCTTACACATGCAGCACTTGTGCTTATTTCACTCTTCTTCATTTCAACATGTCTTTTACATATTTTCATACCTTTTTTACTTGTTAGTATTATTACATTTTAGTACATTTCTAACATTATTACTTGTCACTGCCTTCCTACTCTTCATACTACTAGTACCTTCCAGCTTTTCACATAAGCCTTCCTACTAACAGATAGTTTGTTAGCCTTCGTAGTCTTCCTACCAACTACATATTTTTATACCTTTTTACTTCTTAGTACTGTTACATTTTAGTACATTTTAGAACATTCCCACTCTATTTCACAGTATTTTCTGCTGCACTCCTCTCTTACACATGCAGCACTTGTGCTTATTTCACTCTTCTTCATTTCAACATGTCTTTTACATATTTTCATACCTTTTTTACTTGTTAGTATTATTACATTTTAGTACATTTCTAACATTATTACTTGTCACTGCCTTCCTACTCTTCATACTACTAGTACCTTCCAGCTTTTCACATAAGCCTTCCTACTAACAGATAGTTTGTTAGCCTTCGTAGTCTTCCTACCAACTACATATTTTTATACCTTTTTACTTCTTAGTACTGTTACATTTTAGTACATTTTAGAACATTCCCACTCTATTTCACAGTATTTTCTGCTGCACTCCTCCTCTCTTACACATGCAGCACTTGTGCTTATTTCACTCTTCTTCATTTCAACATGTCTTTTACATATTTTCATACCTTTTTTACTTGTTAGTATTATTACATTTTAGTACATTTCTAACATTATTACTTGTCACTGCCTTCCTACTCTTCATACTACTAGTACCTTCCAGCTTTTCACATAAGCCTTCCTACTAACAGATAGTTTGTTAGCCTTCGTAGTCTTCCTACCAACTACATATTTTTATACCTTTTTACTTCTTAGTACTGTTACATTTTAGTACATTTCTAACATTATTACTTGTCACTTTCGTATTTTCTGTTTTTTTCAACTGAATATATATCTACTCTTCATACCTGCTATTCATACTCCTTGTACCTTCCAGATTTTACAAAATAGTCTTCCTACTATCTCCTTCCACCTTTTACACATAAGCCTCCCTACATATTTTCTTACTTTTGTACTTGTTACTATTATGAAATTTTAGTACATTTCTAACATTATTACTTATCACTTTGACACTCATTACAGCTCCTTCACAGAAGTGTTTTAAACTGCCACATTTCTCACAGTTTTAACATTACATACACATATTATACTTTGGTTCAGCCGTTTCAATTTGAACAGACGATCCACGGTCAGTCATGTTAAGAAACACGCACACGCCCACGCCCACACGTGCCTACACACACCACATATGCTAGGTATTCGTTACTATGGGCTGTCACGAGCAACAGTTTGCACGCTCAGCAATCACATGCATTTTCTCCAGAAAATGCACCTTTCTAGTATTGCAGATAATATTCCCCACCGTACATTTCTTCGGCACCTAACTCCTTCCACATACTTTCACCTAGAGACTCCGTTCAAACTTTCCACTGTTCGGCTTCTTTAGGAGATGCGTGCTTGTATTTTTATAAGCAATCTGATTTCTACTTTTTAAAATATTCTACTTTTTTCTATTTTTCTGTTTTACAATGTAAGTCTATGGGAGGACTGTTCAAACCATGCCCCGTTTTAACTCTAACTACTCTTTCATACTTTCAGCTAGAAACTCCATTCAAACTTTAAACAGGTCACCACTTTTAGTACTTTATCACTTTAATTCAGCTTTTTGATATCTTTTGTACTTTTTGAGTAATCACAGTTTAAGTTTTAGACTTTTTTCAATCTTTATAATGGCAGCCTATGGAGCTACGCTAGAGCACCTGATGTCATCACTCACTCTAGCAGACTCTACAGACTGTAGAGGCTGTGATTTTCATTAAATATTCAATTTTCTTAAACTGTCATCACTCCCACAACATTCACACTACATCCACATATTAGATATCAAACTGTTCAGCTACTTCTTGTGCCACTCACAATGTCAATATCTAAGCCATAACGTTTATACTTTTTGAGTTAGGGCTGTTTGTTCAACACTAGTGCTTTACAGTAATTTTGCCTATTTTAAACAGCTTTTTCTTTTTACACATGCAGTATTTAAACTGTAGTAGTTCCCACAATACACACTACATACATATATTATATATCAAAATGTTCACATACTTCTTCTGTCTCTCACAATGTAAATACCTAAGTTGTGGGATTTGTAGGTTTTTAGCTATGATGGCTTGTTCAACACTAGTGCTATACTGTTTTTGGCTGTTATGAACAGCTTTTTTCTGTTTACACATATTTGAACTGTCACAATTTCCAAAATGTTAACACTACATGCATATTTTACACATTAAAATGTTCAGCCAGTCCTGCTCTCTCTCACAGTGTAAACATCTAAGTGATGGGATTTGTAGTTTTTGAATTATGAACGTTTGAGCTCCACTTGGGCCACTGCTGCTCTCCTAATGCAGCGCTCTGCACTTGTCCATTTTCATACACACGTGGGGGGCCACACACACACTCTCTCTGTCTGTCTGTCTGTCTGTCTCACTCTACTCTCTAGCTTTTTAATAGACTATCTTTCAGTTTTTGAGATATGAATGTTTGTTCAACACCAGTGCTATACCAGGTGTGCTTATTTTGAACAGATTGTTTCTTTGAAACTTCAACCACTTCCACAACTTTAACACTACATACCATGACAGCCATAGGATAAGAAAGAGGGAAAGAGGAGAGTGATAGACCAGTCACAGACAGCCAACAGAAAGGGTGAGCTGTACCCACACTAAACTGCACCAGTGCCACAGTTTGCACTCTCAGCAATCACACGCATTTTCTCCAGAAAATGCACCTTTCTAGTTATTATTATTATTATTATTATTAATCCGTACACTTTTTTGGCACCTATCTACTCCTTCATACTTTTAGCTAGAAACTCCGTTCAAACTTTAAAATGTTCAGCTTGTTTAGGACATAGGCGCGTGTATTCAACTTTTTGATATCTATTCTACTTTTTAAACTATTCTACTTTTTTCTACTTTTTTTTACAATGGAAGTCTATGGGCGGAATGTTAAAACCATGCCCTCTTTGAACTCTAACTACTCTTTCATACTTTAAGCTATTAACTCCATTCAAACTTTAAACGGGTCACCACTTTTAGTACTTTATCACTTTAATTCAGCTTTTTCATACCTTTTGTACTTTTTGAGTAATCGCAGTTTACGTTTTATACTTTTTTCAACCTTTATAATGGGACCCTATGGAGCTACGCTAGAGTGCGTGATGTCACAATTCACTCTAGCAGACTTTACAGGCTGCACTTTTTACTAAATTCACACATTTTAAAACTGTGACAGTTCACACAACTTTAATACTACATACACATATTATACATCAAACCCTTCAGCTGCTTCTGCTCTCACTCACAATGTCAATATATAAGCGATGCGATGTATACTTTTTGAGATATTAACGTTTGTTTGACACTAGTGTTCCAGTCTCTTTTACAGTAGTTTCTGCTGCTCTGCTGCTCTCTTACACATGCAGCTGTTCTGCTTATTTCACTCTTCTCCATTTCAACATATCTTTAACATATTTTCATACCTTTTTTACTTGTTAGTATTAATACATTTTAGTACATTTTTAACATTATTACTTGTCACTGCCTTCCTACTCTTCATACTACTAGTACCCTCCAGCTTTTCACATCAGCCTTCCTAACAGATAGTTTGTTCGCCTTCATAGTCTTCCTACCAACTACATGTTTTTATACCTTTTTGCTTCTTAGTATTGTTACATTTTAGTACATTTTAGTACATTTCCACTCTTTCACAGTAGTTTCTGCTGCTCTGCTGCTCTCTTACACATGCAGCTGTTCTGCTTATTTCACTCATCTCCTTTTCAACATGTCTTTTACATATTTTCATACCTTTTTGACTTCTTAGTATTATTACATTTTAGTACATTTCTAAAATTATTACTTGTCACTGCCTTCCTACTCTTCATACTACTAGTACCTTCCAGCTTTTCACATAAGCCTTCCTACTCTTCCTACCAGCTGCACATTTTTATACCTTTTTACTTCTTAGTATTGTTACATTTTAGTATATTTTAGTACATTTCCACTCTATTTCACAGTAGTTTCTGCTGCTCTCTTACACATGCAGCTCTTCTGCTTATTTCACTCTTCTCCATTTCAACATGTCTTTTACATACTTTCATACCTTTTTTACTTGTTAGTATTATTACATTTTAGTACATTTCTAACATTATTACTTGTCACTGCTTTCCTACTCTTCATACTACCAGTACCTTCCAGCTTTTCACATAAGCCTTCCTACTCTTCCTACCAACTGCACATTTTTATACCTTTTTTACTTATTAGTATTATTACATTTTAGTACATTTCTAACATTATTACTTGTCACTGCCTTCTTACTCTTCCTACTTTTCATACTACTAGTACCTTCCAACATTTCTCTCACTCACGTTGTTGGACACACACTTCTCATTTTTTCAATCTTCTCCATTTTAATGTGTCTTTTACACATTTGCTCACCCTTTTCTTCTCACTATTTTTACATTTTAGTACATTTCTAACATCATTACTTATCACTTGGACACTCATTACAGCTCCTTCAAAGAAGTGTTTTAAACTGCCACATTTCCCACAGTTCTAACATTACATACACATATACTTTGGTTCAGCCGTTTTAATTTGAACAGAAAATACACGGTCAGTCATGTTAAGAAACACGCACACGGACACGCCCACACACACACGTGCCTACACACACCACATATGCTAGGTATTCGTTACTATGGGCTGTCGCGAGCAACAGTTTGCACGCTCAGCAATCACACGCATTTTCTCCAGAAAATGCACCGTTCTAGTATTGCAGATAATATTCCCCACCGTACATTTCTTCGGCACCTAACTCCTTCCACATACTTTCACCTAGAGACTCCGTTCAAACTTTCCACTGTTCGGCTTCTTTAGGAGATGCGTGCTTGTATTTTTATAAGCAATCTGATGTCTACTTTTTAAAATATTCTACTTTTTTCTATTTTTCTGTTTTACAATGTAAGTCTATGGGAGGACTGTTCGAACGCTAGAGTGCGTGATGTCATCACGCACTCTAGCAGACTCTACAGACTGTAGAGGCTGTGATTGTCACTAAATATTCAATTTTCTTAAACGGTCATCACTCCCACAACCTTCACACTACATCCACATATTAGATATCAAACTGTTCAGCTACTTCTTGTGCCACTCACAATGTCAATATCTAACTCATAGCTTTTATACTTTTTGAGTTAGGGACGTTTGTTCAACACTAGTGCAAAACTGTGTTTTACAGTACTTTTCTCTCCTTTGAACAGCCTTGTCTTGTACACTTTTCTAAACTGTCACTATTCCCACAATTTTCACACTACAGACATATATTTTACATCAAAGTCTTTGGCTATTTCTTCTGTCACTCACAATGTAAATATCTAAGTGATAGCACTTGTAGTTTTTGAGTTAGGGACGTTTGTTCAACACTACTGCTTTACAGTCTTTTGACTACTTTAAACAGCTTTTTCTTTTTACACTTGCAGTATTTAAACTGTAGTACCTCCCACAATTTTCACACTACGTACTTATATTATATATCAAACTCTTCACATACTTCTTCCGTGTATCACAATGTAAATATCTAAGTGATGGGATTTGTAGTTTTTGAGATATGGATGTTTGTTCGATACCAGTGCTATATTGTGTGTGCCTTTTTTGAACAGATTTTGTCTTTTAACCTTCAATCACTTCCACAACTTTAACATTACATACATATGTTATATATTAAACTCTTCAGCTACTTCTGCTCTCACTCACAATGTAAATATATAAGCAATATGATGTATAGTTTTTGAGTTATTAACGTTTGTTCGACACTAGGGCTCCACTCTGTCACACTACTTTCTGTTCCACTGCTGCTCTCTTACACATGCAGCTCTTCTCCACTTGTCCTTTTTTCACTCTTCTCCATTTTAACATGTCTTTTACATATTTTCATACCTTTTTACTTGTTAGTATTATTACATTTTAGTACATTTCTAACATTACTACTTGTCACTGCCTTCTTACTCTTCCTACTTTTCATACTTACCTTCCAGCATTTCTCTCACTCACGTTGTTGGACACACACACTTCTCATTTTTTCACTCTTCTCCATTTTAACGTGTCTTTTACACATTTGCTCACCCTTTTCTTCTCACTATTTTTACATTTTAGTACATTTCTAACATCATTACTTATCACTTGGACACTCATTACAGCTCCTTCAAAGAAGTGTTTTAAACTGCCACATTTCCCACAGTTTTAACATTACATACACATATACTTTGGTTCAGCCGTTTCAATTTAAACAGACGATCCACGGTCAGTCATGTTAAGAAACACGCACACGGACACACCCACGCCCACACGTGCCTACACACACCACATATGCCACAGTTTGCACGCTCAGCAATCACACGCATTTTCTCCAGAAAATGCACCTTTCTAGTTGTGTGATTGCTGACTCAGCAATCACAGGTATAATATTCCCACTATTTATTGTGTGATTGCTGACTCAGCAATCACAGGTATAATATTCCCACTATTTATTATTATTATTATTATTATTATTATTATTATTATTAATCCGTACACTTTTTTGGCACCTATCTACTCCTTCATACTTTTAGCTAGAAACTCCGTTCAAACTTTAAAATGTTCAGCTTGTTTAGGACATAGGCGCGTGTATTCAACTTTTTGATATCTATTCTACTTTTTAAACTATTCTACTTTTTTCTACTTTTTTTTACAATGGAAGTCTATGGGCGGAATGTTAAAACCATGCCCTCTTTGAACTCTAACTACTCTTTCATACTTTAAGCTATTAACTCCATTCAAACTTTAAACGGGTCACCACTTTTAGTACTTTATCACTTTAATTCAGCTTTTTCATACCTTTTGTACTTTTTGAGTAATCGCAGTTTACGTTTTATACTTTTTTCAACCTTTATAATGGGACCCTATGGAGCTACGCTAGAGTGCGTGATGTCACAATTCACTCTAGCAGATTTTACAGGCTGCACTTTTTACTAAATTCACACATTTTAAAACTGTGACAGTTCACACAACTTTAATACTACATACACATATTATACATCAAACCCTTCAGCTGCTTCTGCTCTCACTCACAATGTCAATATATAAGCGATGCGATGTATACTTTTTGAGATATTAACGTTTGTTTGACACTAGTGTTCCAGTCTTTTTCACAGTAGTTTCTGCTGCTCTGCTGCTCTCTTACACATGCAGCTGTTCTGCTTATTTCACTCTTCTCCATTTCAACATATCTTTAACATATTTTCATACCTTTTTTACTTGTTAGTATTAATACATTTTAGTACATTTTTAACATTATTACTTGTCACTGCCTTCCTACTCTTCATACTACTAGTACCCTCCAGCTTTTCACATCAACCTTCCTACTAACTATCTGTCCTGATGCCTGGATAGTTTGTTCGCCTTCCTACTCTTCCTACCAACTACATATTTTTATACCTTTTTGCTTCTTAGTATTGTTACATTTTAGTACATTTTAGTACATTTCCACTCTTTCACAGTAGTTTCTGCTGCTCTGCTGCTCTCTTACACATGCAGCTCTTGTGCTTATTTCACTCTTCTCCATTTCAACATGTCTTTTACATATTTTCATACCTTTTTTACTTATTAGTATTATTACATTTTAGTACATTTCTAAAATTATTACTTGTCACTGCCTTCCTACTCTTCATACTACTAGTACCTTCCAGCTTTTCACATAAGCCTTCCTACTCTTCCTACCAGCTGCACATTTTTATACCTTTTTACTTCTTAGTATTGTTACATTGTAGTATATTTTAGTACATTTCCACTCTATTTCACAGTAGTTTCTGCTGCTCTCTTACACATGCAGCTCTTCTGCTTATTTCACTCTTCTCCATTTCAACGTGTCTTTTACATACTTTCATACCTTTTTTACTTCTTAGTATTATTACATTTTAGTACATTTCTAACATTATTACTTGTCACTGCCTTCCTACTCTTCATACTACCAATACCTTCCAGCTTTTCACATAAGCCTTCCTACTAACAGAAAGTTCTTTTAGCCTTCGTAGTCTTCCTACCAACTACATATTTTTATACCTTTTTACTTCTTAGTACTGTTACATTTTAGTATATTTTAGTACATTTCCACTCTTTTTCACAGTAGTTTCTGCTGCACTGCTGCTCTCTTACATATGCAGCTCTTGTGCTTATTTCACTCTTCTCCATTTCAACATGTCTTACATATTTTCATACCTTTTTTACTTCTTAGTATTATTACATTTTAGTACATTTCTAACATTATTACTTATCACTTGGACACTCATTACAACTCCTTCAAAGAAGTGTTTTAAACTGCCACATTTCCCACAGTTTTAACATTACATACACATATTATGCTTTGGTTCAGCCGTTTCAATTTGAACAGACGATCCACGGTCAGTCATGTTAAGAAACACGCACACGCCCACACACACACACGTGTCTACACACACCACATATGCTAGGTATTCGTTACTATGGGCTGTCATGAGCAACAGTTTGCACGCTCAGCAATCACACGCATTTTCTCCAGAAAATGCACCTTTCTAGTTATTATTGTGTGATTGCTGACTCAGCAATCACAGGTATAATATTCCCACTATTTATTATTATTATTATTATTATTATTATTATTATTATTAATCCGTACACTTTTTTGGCACCTATCTCCTCCTTCATACTTTTAGCTAGAAACTCCGTTCAAACTTTAAAATGTTCAGCTTGTTTAGGACATAGGCGCGTGTATTCAACTTTTTGATATCTATTCTACTTTTTAAACTATTCTACTTTTTTCTACTTTTTTTTACAATGGAAGTCTATGGGCGGAATGTTAAAACCATGCCCTCTTTGAACTCTAACTACTCTTTCATACTTTAAGCTATTAACTCCATTCAAACTTTAAACGGGTCACCACTTTTAGTACTTTATCACTTTAATTCAGCTTTTTCATACCTTTTGTACTTTTTGAGTAATCGCAGTTTACGTTTTATACTTTTTTCAACCTTTATAATGGGACCCTATGGAGCTACGCTAGAGTGCGTGATGTCACAATTCACTCTAGCAGACTTTACAGGCTGCACTTTTTACTAAATTCACACATTTTAAAACTGTGACAGTTCACACAACTTTAATACTACATACACATATTATACATCAAACCCTTCAGCTGCTTCTGCTCTCACTCACAATGTCAATATATAAGCGATGCGATGTATACTTTTTGAGATATTAACGTTTGTTTGACACTAGTGTTCCAGTCTCTTTCACAGTAGTTTCTGCTGCTCTGCTGCTCTCTTACACATGCAGCTGTTCTGCTTATTTCACTCTTCTCCATTTCAACATATCTTTAACATATTTTCATACCTTTTTTACTTGTTAGTATTAATACATTTTAGTACATTTTTAACATTATTACTTGTCACTGCCTTCCTACTCTTCATACTACTAGTACCCTCCAGCTTTTCACATCAGCCTTCCTAACAGATAGTTTGTTCGCCTTCATAGTCTTCCTACCAACTACATGTTTTTATACCTTTTTGCTTCTTAGTATTGTTACATTTTAGTACATTTTAGTACATTTCCACTCTTTCACAGTAGTTTCTGCTGCTCTGCTGCTCTCTTACACATGCAGCTCTTCTGCTTATTTCACTCATCTCCTTTTCAACATGTCTTTTACATATTTTCATACCTTTTTGACTTCTTAGTATTATTACATTTTAGTACATTTCTAAAATTATTACTTGTCACTGCCTTCCTACTCTTCATACTACTAGTACCTTCCAGCTTTTCACATAAGCCTTCCTACTCTTCCTACCAGCTGCACATTTTTATACCTTTTTACTTCTTAGTATTGTTACATTTTAGTATATTTTAGTACATTTCCACTCTATTTCACAGTAGTTTCTGCTGCTCTCTTACACATGCAGCTCTTCTGCTTATTTCACTCTTCTCCATTTCAACATGTCTTTTACATACTTTCATACCTTTTTTACTTCTTAGTATTATTACATTTTAGTACATTTCTAACATTATTACTTGTCATTGCTTTCCTACTCTTCATACTACCAGTACCTTCCAGCTTTTCACATAAGCCTTCCTACTCTTCCTACCAACTGCACATTTTTATACCTTTTTTACTTATTAGTATTATTACATTTTAGTACAGTTCTAACATTATTACTTGTCACTGCCTTCTTACTCTTCCTACTTTTCATACTACTAGTACCTTGCAACATTTCTCTCACTCACGTTGTTGGACACACACTTCTCATTTTTTCAATCTTCTCCATTTTAATGTGTCTTTTACACATTTGCTCACCCTTTTCTTCTCACTATTTTTACATTTTAGTACATTTCTAACATCATTACTTATCACTTGGACACTCATTACAGCTCCTTCAAAGAAGTGTTTTAAACTGCCACATTTCCCACAGTTTTAACATTACATACACATATACTTTGGTTCAGCCGTTTCAATTTAAACAGACGATCCACGGTCAGTCATGTTAAGAAACACGCACACGGACACACCCACGCCCACACGTGCCTACACACACCACATATGCCACAGTTTGCACGCTCAGCAATCACACGCATTTTCTCCAGAAAATGCACCTTTCTAGTTGTGTGATTGCTGACTCAGCAATCACAGGTATAATATTCCCACTATTTATTATTATTATTATTATTATTATTATTATTATTATTAATCCGTACACTTTTTTGGCACCTATCTCCTCCTTCATACTTTTAGCTAGAAACTCCGTTCAAACTTTAAAATGTTCAGCTTGTTTAGGACATAGGCGCGTGTATTCAACTTTTTGATATCTATTCTACTTTTTAAACTATTCTACTTTTTTCGACTTTTTTTTACAATGGGAGTCTATGGGCGGAATGTTCAAACCATGCCCTCTTTGAACTCTAACTACTCTTTCATACTTTAAGCTAGACACTCCATTCAAACTTTAAACGGGTCACCACTTTTAGTACTTTATTACTCTTATTCAGCTTTTTCATACCTTTTGTACTTTTTGAGTAATCACAGTTTAAGTTTTATACTTTTTTAAACCTTTATAATGGCAGCCTATGGAGCTACGCTAGAGTGCGTGATGTCACAATTCACTCTAGCAGACTTTACAGGCTGTACTTTTTACTAAATTCACACATTTTTAAACTGTGACAGTTCACACAACTTTAATACTACATACACATATTATACACCAAACCCTTCAGCTGCTTCTGCTCTCACTCACAATGTCAATATATAAGCGATGCGATGTATAGTTTTTGAGATATTAACGTTTGTTTGACACTAGTGTTCCACTCTTTTTCACAGTAGTTTCTGCTGCTCTGCTGCTCTCTTACACATGCAGCTCTTCTGCTTATTTCACTCTTCTCCATTTCAACATATCTTTAACATATTTTCATACCTTTTTTACTTGTTAGTATTAATACATTTTAGTACATTTTTAACATTATTACTTGTCACTGCCTTCCTACTCTTCATACTACTAGTACCCTCCAGCTTTTCACATCAGCCTTCCTAACAGATAGTTTGTTCGCCTTCATAGTCTTCCTACCAACTACATATTTTTATACCTTTTTGCTTCTTAGTATTGTTACATTTTAGTACATTTTAGTACATTTCCACTCTTTCACAGTAGTTTCTGCTGCTCTGCTGCTCTCTTACACATGCAGCTCTTGTGCTTATTTCACTCTTCTCCATTTCAACATGTCTTTTACATATTTTCATACCTTTTTTACTTCTTAGTATTATTACATTTTAGTACATTTCTAAAATTATTACTTGTCACTGCCTTCCTACTCTTCATACTACTAGTACCTTCCAGCTTTTCACATAAGCCTTCCTACTCTTCCTACCAGCTGCACATTTTTATACCTTTTTACTTCTTAGTATTGTTACATTTTAGTATATTTTAGTACATTTCCACTCTATTTCACAGTAGTTTCTGCTGCTCTCTTACACATGCAGCTCTTCTGCTTATTTCACTCTTCTCCATTTCAACATGTCTTTTACATACTTTCATACATTTTTTACTTCTTAGTATTATTACATTTTACTACATTTCTAACATTATTACTTGTCACTGCCTTCCTACTCTTCATACTACCAGTACCTTCCAGCTTTTCACATAAGCCTTCCTACTAACAGAAAGTTTTTTTAGCCTTCGTAGTCTTCCTACCAACTACATATTTTTATACCTTTTTACTTCTTAGTACTGTTACATTTTAGTACATTTTAGAACATTCCCACTCTATTTCACAGTATTTTCTGCTGCACTCCTCCTCTCTTACACATGCAGCACTTGTGCTTATTTCACTCTTCTTCATTTCAACATGTCTTTTACATATTTTCATACCTTTTTTACTTGTTAGTATTATTACATTTTAGTACATTTCTAACATTATTACTTGTCACTGCCTTCCTACTCTTCATACTACTAGTACCTTCCAGCTTTTCACATAAGCCTTCCTACTAACAGATAGTTTGTTAGCCTTCGTAGTCTTCCTACCAACTACATATTTTTATACCTTTTTACTTCTTAGTACTGTTACATTTTAGTACATTTTAGAACATTCCCACTCTATTTCACAGTATTTTCTGCTGCACTCCTCCTCTCTTACACATGCAGCACTTGTGCTTATTTCACTCTTCTTCATTTCAACATGTCTTTTACATATTTTCATACCTTTTTTACTTGTTAGTATTATTACATTTTAGTACATTTCTAACATTATTACTTGTCACTGCCTTCCTACTCTTCATACTACTAGTACCTTCCAGCTTTTCACATAAGCCTTCCTACTAACAGATAGTTTGTTAGCCTTCGTAGTCTTCCTACCAACTACATATTTTTATACCTTTTTACTTCTTAGTACTGTTACATTTTAGTACATTTTAGAACATTCCCACTCTATTTCACAGTATTTTCTGCTGCACTCCTCTCTTACACATGCAGCACTTGTGCTTATTTCACTCTTCTTCATTTCAACATGTCTTTTACATATTTTCATACCTTTTTTACTTGTTAGTATTATTACATTTTAGTACATTTCTAACATTATTACTTGTCACTGCCTTCCTACTCTTCATACTACTAGTACCTTCCAGCTTTTCACATAAGCCTTCCTACTAACAGATAGTTTGTTAGCCTTCGTAGTCTTCCTACCAACTACATATTTTTATACCTTTTTACTTCTTAGTACTGTTACATTTTAGTACATTTTAGAACATTCCCACTCTATTTCACAGTATTTTCTGCTGCACTCCTCCTCTCTTACACATGCAGCACTTGTGCTTATTTCACTCTTCTTCATTTCAACATGTCTTTTACATATTTTCATACCTTTTTTACTTGTTAGTATTATTACATTTTAGTACATTTCTAACATTATTACTTGTCACTGCCTTCCTACTCTTCATACTACTAGTACCTTCCAGCTTTTCACATAAGCCTTCCTACTAACAGATAGTTTGTTAGCCTTCGTAGTCTTCCTACCAACTACATATTTTTATACCTTTTTACTTCTTAGTACTGTTACATTTTAGTACATTTCTAACATTATTACTTGTCACTTTCGTATTTTCTGTTTTTTTCAACTGAATATATATCTACTCTTCATACCTGCTATTCATACTCCTTGTACCTTCCAGATTTTACAAAATAGTCTTCCTACTATCTCCTTCCACCTTTTACACATAAGCCTCCCTACATATTTTCTTACTTTTGTACTTGTTACTATTATGAAATTTTAGTACATTTCTAACATTATTACTTATCACTTTGACACTCATTACAGCTCCTTCACAGAAGTGTTTTAAACTGCCACATTTCTCACAGTTTTAACATTACATACACATATTATACTTTGGTTCAGCCGTTTCAATTTGAACAGACGATCCACGGTCAGTCATGTTAAGAAACACGCACACGCCCACGCCCACACGTGCCTACACACACCACATATGCTAGGTATTCGTTACTATGGGCTGTCACGAGCAACAGTTTGCACGCTCAGCAATCACATGCATTTTCTCCAGAAAATGCACCTTTCTAGTATTGCAGATAATATTCCCCACCGTACATTTCTTCGGCACCTAACTCCTTCCACATACTTTCACCTAGAGACTCCGTTCAAACTTTCCACTGTTCGGCTTCTTTAGGAGATGCGTGCTTGTATTTTTATAAGCAATCTGATTTCTACTTTTTAAAATATTCTACTTTTTTCTATTTTTCTGTTTTACAATGTAAGTCTATGGGAGGACTGTTCAAACCATGCCCCGTTTTAACTCTAACTACTCTTTCATACTTTCAGCTAGAAACTCCATTCAAACTTTAAACAGGTCACCACTTTTAGTACTTTATCACTTTAATTCAGCTTTTTGATATCTTTTGTACTTTTTGAGTAATCACAGTTTAAGTTTTAGACTTTTTTCAATCTTTATAATGGCAGCCTATGGAGCTACGCTAGAGCACCTGATGTCATCACTCACTCTAGCAGACTCTACAGACTGTAGAGGCTGTGATTTTCATTAAATATTCAATTTTCTTAAACTGTCATCACTCCCACAACATTCACACTACATCCACATATTAGATATCAAACTGTTCAGCTACTTCTTGTGCCACTCACAATGTCAATATCTAAGCCATAACGTTTATACTTTTTGAGTTAGGGCTGTTTGTTCAACACTAGTGCTTTACAGTAATTTTGCCTATTTTAAACAGCTTTTTCTTTTTACACATGCAGTATTTAAACTGTAGTAGTTCCCACAATACACACTACATACATATATTATATATCAAAATGTTCACATACTTCTTCTGTCTCTCACAATGTAAATACCTAAGTTGTGGGATTTGTAGGTTTTTAGCTATGATGGCTTGTTCAACACTAGTGCTATACTGTTTTTGGCTGTTATGAACAGCTTTTTTCTGTTTACACATATTTGAACTGTCACAATTTCCAAAATGTTAACACTACATGCATATTTTACACATTAAAATGTTCAGCCAGTCCTGCTCTCTCTCACAGTGTAAACATCTAAGTGATGGGATTTGTAGTTTTTGAATTATGAACGTTTGAGCTCCACTTGGGCCACTGCTGCTCTCCTAATGCAGCGCTCTGCACTTGTCCATTTTCATACACACGTGGGGGGCCACACACACACTCTCTCTGTCTGTCTGTCTGTCTGTCTCACTCTACTCTCTAGCTTTTTAATAGACTATCTTTCAGTTTTTGAGATATGAATGTTTGTTCAACACCAGTGCTATACCAGGTGTGCTTATTTTGAACAGATTGTTTCTTTGAAACTTCAACCACTTCCACAACTTTAACACTACATACCATGACAGCCATAGGATAAGAAAGAGGGAAAGAGGAGAGTGATAGACCAGTCACAGACAGCCAACAGAAAGGGTGAGCTGTACCCACACTAAACTGCACCAGTGCCACAGTTTGCACTCTCAGCAATCACACGCATTTTCTCCAGAAAATGCACCTTTCTAGTATTGCAGATAATATTCCCCACTGTACATTTCTTCGGCACCTAACTCCTTCCACATACTTTCACCTAGAGACTCCGTTCAAACTTTAAAATGTTCAGCTTGCTTAGGACATGCGTGCTTGTATTCAACTTTCTGATATCTTTTATACTTTTTAAAATATTCTACTTTTTTCTATTTTTCTATTTTACAATGTAAGTCTATGGGAGGACTGTTCAAACCATGCCCCGTTTGAACTCTAACTACTCTTTCATACTTTCAGCTACAAACTCCATTCAAACTTTAAACAGGTCACCACTTTTAGTACTTTATCACTTTAATTCAGCTTTTTGATACCCTTTGTACTTTTTGAGTAATCACAGTTTAAGTTTTAGACTTTTTTCAATCTTTATAATGGCAGCCTATGGAGCTACGCTAGAGCGCGTGATGTCATCACACACTCTAGCAGACTCTATAGACTGTAGAGGCTGTGATTTTCATTAAATATTCAATTTTCTTAAACTGTCATGACTCCCACAACTTTCACACTACATCCACATATTAGATATCAAACTGTTCAGCTACTTCTTGTGCCACTCACAATGTCAATATCTAAGCCATAACGTTTATACTTTTTGAGTTAGGGCTGTTTGTTCAACACTAGTGCTTTACAGTAATTTTGCCTATTTTAAACAGCTTTTTCTTTTTACACATGCAGTATTTAAACTGTAGTAGTTCCCACAATACACACTACATACATATATTATATATCAAAATGTTCACATACTTCTTCTGTCTCTCACAATGTAAATACCTAAGTTGTGGGATTTGTAGTTTTTTAGCTATGATGGTTTGTTCAACACTAGTGCTATACTGTTTTTGGCTGTTATGAACAGCTTTTTTCTGTTTACACATATTTGAACTGTCACAATTTCCAAAATGTTAACACTACATGCATATTTTACACATTAAAATGTTCAGCCAGTCCTGCTCTCTCTCACAGTGTAAACATCTAAGTGATGGGATTTGTAGTTTTTGAATTATGAATGTTTGAGCTCCACTTGGGCCACTGCTGGTCTCCTAATGCAGCGCTCTGCACTTGTCCATTTTCATACACACGTGGGGGGCCACACACACACTCTCTCTGTCTGTCTGTCTGTCTGTCTCACTCTACTCTCTAGCTTTTTAATAGACTATCTTTCAGTTTTTGAGATATGAATGTTTGTTCAACACCAGTGCTATACCAGGTGTGCTTATTTTGAACAGATTGTTTCTTTGAAACTTCAACCACTTCCACAACTTTAACACTACATACCATGACAGCCATAGGATAAGAAAGAGGGAAAGAGGAGAGTGATAGACCAGTCACAGACAGCCAACAGAAAGGGTGAGCTGTACCCACACTAAACTGCACCAGTGCCACAGTTTGCACGCTCAGCAATCACACGCATTTTCTCCAGAAAATGCACCTTTCTAGTATTGCAGATAATATTCCCCACCGTACATTTCTTCGGCACCTAACTCCTTCCACATACTTTCACCTAGAGACTCCGTTCAAACTTTCCACTGTTCGGCTTCTTTAGGAGATGCGTGCTTGTATTTTTATAAGCAATCTGATTTCTACTTTTTAAAATATTCTACTTTTTTCTATTTTTCTGTTTTACAATGTAAGTCTATGGGAGGACTGTTCAAACGCTAGAGTGCGTGATGTCATCACACACTCTAGCAGACTCTACAGACTGTAGAGGCTGTGATTGTCACTAAATATTCAATTTTCTTAAACTGTCATCACTCCCACAACATTCACACTACATCCACATATTAGATATCAAACTGTTCTGCTACTTCTTCTGCCACTCACAATGTCAATATCTAACTCATAGCTTTTATACTTTTTGAGTTAGGGCTGTTTGTTCAACACTAGTGCAAAACTGTGTTTTACAGTACTTTTCTCTCCTTTGAACAGCCTTGTCTTGTACACTTTTCAAAACTGTCACTATTCCCACAATTTTCACACTACAGACATATATTTTACATCAAAGTCTTTGGCTATTTCTTCTGTCACTCACAATGTAAATATCTAAGTGATAGCACTTGTAGTTTTTGAGTTAGGGACGTTTGTTCAACACTACTGCTTTACAGTCTTTTGACTACTTTAAACAGCTTTTTCTTTTTACACTTGCAGTATTTAAACTGTAGTACCTCCCACAATTTTAACACTACGTACTTATATTATATATCAAACTCTTCACATACTTCTTCTGTGTATCACAATGTAAATATCTAAGTGATGGAATTTGTAGTTTTTGAGATATGGATGTTTGTTCGATACCAGTGCTATATTGTGTGTGCCTTTTTTGAACAGATTTTGTCTTTTAACCTTCAATCACTTCCACAACTTTAACATTACATACATATGTTATATATTAAACTCTTCAGCTACTTCTGCTCTCACTCACAATGTAAATATATAAACAATATGATGTATAGTTTTTGAGTTATTAACGTTTGTTCAACACTAGGGCTCCACTCTGTCACACTACTTTCTGTTCCACTGCTGCTGTCTTACACATGCAGCTCTTCTCCACTTGTCCTTTTTTCACTCTTCTCCATTTTAACATGTCTTTTACATATTTTCATACCTTTTTACTTGTTAGTATTATTACATTTTAGTACATTTCTAACATTACTACTTGTCACTGCCTTCTTACTCTTCCTACTTTTCATACTTACCTTTCAGCATTTCTCTCACTCACGTTGTTGGACACACACACTTCTCATTTTTTCACTCTTCTCCATTTTAACGTGTCTTTTACACATTTGCTCACCCTTTTCTTCTCACTATTTTTACATTTTAGTACATTTCTAACATCATTACTTATCACTTGGACACTCATTACAGCCCCTTCAAAGAAGTGTTTTAAACTGCCACATTTCCCACAGTTTTAACATTACATACACATATACTTTGGTTCAGCCGTTTCAATTTAAACAGACGATCCACGGTCAGTCATGTTAAGAAACATGCACACGGACACACCCACGCCCACACGTGCCTACACACACCACATATGCCACAGTTTGCACGCTCAGCAATCACACGCATTTTCTCCAGAAAATGCACCTTTCTAGTATTGCAGATAATATTCCCCACCGTACATTTCTTCGGCACCTAACTCCTTCCACATACTTTCACCTAGAGACTCCGTTCAAACTTTCCACTGTTCGGCTTCTTTAGGAGATGCGTGCTTGTATTTTTATAAGCAACCTGATTTCTACTTTTTAAAATATTCTACTTTTTTCTATTTTTCTGTTTTACAATGTAAGTCTATGGGAGGACTGTTCAAACGCTAGAGTGCGTGATGTCATCACGCACTCTAGCAGATTCTACAGACTGTAGAGGCTGTGATTTTTACTAAATATTCAATTTTCTTAAACTGTCATCACTCCCACAACATTCACACTACATCCACATATTAGATATCAAACTGTTCTGCTACTTCTTCTGCCACTCACAATGTCAATATCTAACTCATAGCTTTTATACTTTTTGAGTTAGGGACGTTTGTTCAACACTAGTGCAAAACTGTGTTTTACAGTACTTTTCTCTCCTTTGAACAGCCTTGTCTTGTACACTTTTCTAAACTGTCACTATTCCCACAATTTTCACACTACAGACATATATTTTACATCAAAGTCTTTGGCTATTTCTTCTGTCACTCACAATGTAAATATCTAAGTGATAGCACTTGTAGTTTTTGAGTTAGGGACGTTTGTTCAACATTACTGCTTTACAGTATTTTGACTACTTTAAACAGCTTTTTCTTTTTACACTTGCAGTATTTAAACTGTAGTACCTCCCACAATTTTCACACTACGTACTTATATTATATATCAAACTCTTCACATACTTCTTCCGTGTATCACAATGTAAATATCTAAGTGATGGGATTTGTAGTTTTTGAGATATGGATGTTTCTTCGACACCAGTGCTATATTGTGTGTGCCTTTTTTGAACAGATTTTGTCTTTTAACCTTCAATCACTTCCACAACTTTAACATTACATACATATGTTATATATTAAACTCTTCAGCTACTTCTGCTCTCACTCACAATGTAAATATATAAGCAATATGATGTATAGTTTTTGAGTTATTAACGTTTGTTCGACACTAGGGCTCCACTCTACTACTACCACTACTTTCTGTTCCACTGCTGCTCTCTTACACATGCAGCTCTTCTCCACTTGTCCTTTTTTCACTCTTCTCCATTTCAACATGTCTTTTACATATTTTCATACCTTTTTACTTGTTAGTATTATTACATTTTAGTACATTTCTAACATTACTACTTGTCACTGCCTTCTTACTCTTCCTACTTTTCATACTACTAGTACCTTCCAGCATTTCTCTCACTCACGTTGTTGGACACACAAACTGCCACATTTCCCACAGTTTTAACATTACATACACATATACTTTGGTTCAGCCGTTTCAATTTGATACACGGTCAGTCATGTTAAGAAACACGCACACGGACACGCCGACACACACACGTGCCTACACACACCACATATGCTAGGTATTCGTTACTATGGGTTGTCACGAGCAACAGTTTGCACGTTCAGCAATCACACGCATTTTCTCCAGAAAATGCACCTTTCTAGTTATTATTATTATTATTATTATTAATCCGTACACTTTTTTGGCACCTATCTACTCCTTCATACTTTTAGCTAGAAACTCCGTTCAAACTTTAAAATGTTCAGCTTGTTTAGGACATAGGCGCGTGTATTCAACTTTTTGATATCTATTCTACTTTTTAAACTATTCTACTTTTTTCTACTTTTTTTTACAATGGAAGTCTATGGGCGGAATGTTAAAACCATGCCCTCTTTGAACTCTAACTACTCTTTCATACTTTAAGCTATTAACTCCATTCAAACTTTAAACGGGTCACCACTTTTAGTACTTTATCACTTTAATTCAGCTTTTTCATACCTTTTGTACTTTTTGAGTAATCGCAGTTTACGTTTTATACTTTTTTCAACCTTTATAATGGGACCCTATGGAGCTACGCTAGAGTGCGTGATGTCACAATTCACTCTAGCTGACTTTACAGGCTGCACTTTTTACTAAATTCACACATTTTAAAACTGTGACAGTTCACACAATTTTAATACTACATACACATATTATACATCAAACCCTTCAGCTGCTTCTGCTCTCACTCACAATGTCAATATATAAGCGATGCGATGTATACTTTTTGAGATATTAACGTTTGTTTGACACTAGTGTTCCAGTCTTTTTCACAGTAGTTTCTGCTGCTCTGCTGCTCTCTTACACATGCAGCTGTTCTGCTTATTTCACTCTTCTTCATTTCAACGTGTCTTTTACATACTTTCATACCTTTTTTACTTGTTAGTATTATTACATTTTAGTACATTTCTAACATTATTACTTGTCACTGCCTTCCTACTCTTCATACTACCAGTACCTTCCAGCTTTTCACATAAGCCTTCCTACTAACAGAAAGTTTTTTTAGCCTTCGTAGTCTTCCTACCAACTACATATTTTTATACCTTTTTACTTCTTAGTACTGTTACATTTTAGTACATTTTAGAACATTCCCACTCTATTTCACAGTATTTTCTGCTGCACTCCTCCTCTCTTACACATGCAGCACTTGTGCTTATTTCACTCTTCTTCATTTCAACATGTCTTTTACATATTTTCATACCTTTTTTACTTGTTAGTATTATTACATTTTAGTACATTTCTAACATTATTACTTGTCACTGCCTTCCTACTCTTCATACTACTAGTACCTTCCAGCTTTTCACATAAGCCTTCCTACTAACAGATAGTTTGTTAGCCTTCGTAGTCTTCCTACCAACTACATATTTTTATACCTTTTTACTTCTTAGTACTGTTACATTTTAGTACATTTTAGAACATTCCCACTCTATTTCACAGTATTTTCTGCTGCACTCCTCCTCTCTTACACATGCAGCACTTGTGCTTATTTCACTCTTCTTCATTTCAACATGTCTTTTACATATTTTCATACCTTTTTTACTTGTTAGTATTATTACATTTTAGTACATTTCTAACATTATTACTTGTCACTGCCTTCCTACTCTTCATACTACTAGTACCTTCCAGCTTTTCACATAAGCCTTCCTACTAACAGATAGTTTGTTAGCCTTCGTAATCTTCCTACCAACTACATATTTTTATACCTTTTTACTTCTTAGTACTGTTACATTTTAGTACATTTCTAACATTATTACTTGTCACTTTCGTATTTTCTGTTTTTTTCAACTGAATATATATCTACTCTTCATACCTGCTATTCATACTCCTTGTACTTTCCAGATTTTACAAAATAGTCTTCCTACTATCTCCTTCCACCTTTTACACATAAGCCTCCCTACATATTTTCTTACTTTTGTACTTGTTACTATTATGAAATTTTAGTACATTTCTAACATTATTACTTATCACTTTGACACTCATTACAGCTCCTTCACAGAAGTGTTTTAAACTGCCACATTTCTCACAGTTTTAACATTACATACACATATTATACTTTGGTTCAGCCGTTTCAATTTGAACAGACGATCCACGGTCAGTCATGTTAAGAAACACGCACACGCCCACGCCCACACGTGCCTACACACACCACATATGCTAGGTATTCGTTACTATGGGCTGTCACGAGCAACAGTTTGCACGCTCAGCAATCACACGCATTTTCTCCAGAAAATGCACCTTTCTAGTTGTGTGATTGCTGACTCAGCAATCACAGGTATAATATTCCCACTATTTATTATTATTATTATTATTATTATTATTAATCCGTACACTTTTTTGGCACCTATCTACTCCTTCATACTTTTAGCTAGAAACTCCGTTCAAACTTTAAAATGTTCAGCTTGTTTAGGACATAGGCGCGTGTATTTAACTTTTTGATATCTATTCTACTTTTTAAACTATTCTACTTTTTTCGACTTTTTTTTACAATGGAAGTCTATGGGCGGAATGTTAAAACCATGCCCTCTTTGAACTCTAACTACTCTTTCATACTTTAAGCTATTAACTCCATTCAAACTTTAAACGGGTCACCACTTTTAGTACTTTATCACTTTAATTCAGCTTTTTGATACCTTTTGTACTTTTTGAGTAATCGCAGTTTACGTTTTATACTTTTTTCAACCTTTATAATGGGACCCTATGGAGCTACGCTAGAGTGCGTGATGTCACAATTCACTCTAGCAGACTTTACAGGCTGCACTTTTTACTAAATTCACACATTTTAAAACTGTGACAGTTCACACAACTTTAATACTACATACACATATTATACATCAAACCCTTCAGCTGCTTCTGCTCTCACTCACAATGTCAATATATAAGCGATGCGATGTATACTTTTTGAGATATTAACGTTTGTTTGACACTAGTGTTCCAGTCTCTTTCACAGTAGTTTCTGCTGCTCTGCTGCTCTCTTACACATGCAGCTGTTCTGCTTATTTCACTCTTCTCCATTTCAACATATCTTTAACATATTTTCATACCTTTTTTACTTGTTAGTATTAATACATTTTAGTACATTTTTAACATTATTACTTGTCACTGCCTTCCTACTCTTCATACTACTAGTACCCTCCAGCTTTTCACATCAGCCTTCCTAACAGATAGTTTGTTCGCCTTCATAGTCTTCCTACCAACTACATGTTTTTATACCTTTTTGCTTCTTAGTATTGTTACATTTTAGTACATTTTAGTACATTTCCACTCTTTCACAGTAGTTTCTGCTGCTCTGCTGCTCTCTTACACATGCAGCTCTTCTGCTTATTTCACTCATCTCCTTTTCAACATGTCTTTTACATATTTTCATACCTTTTTTACTTCTTAGTATTATTACATTTTAGTACATTTCTAAAATTATTACTTGTCACTGCCTTCCTACTCTTCATACTACTAGTACCTTCCAGCTTTTCACATAAGCCTTCCTACTCTTCCTACCAGCTGCACATTTTTATACCTTTTTACTTCTTAGTATTGTTACATTTTAGGATATTTTAGTACATTTCCACTCTATTTCACAGTAGTTTCTGCTGCTCTCTTACACATGCAGCTCTTCTGCTTATTTCACTCTTCTCCATTTCAACATGTCTTTTACATACTTTCATACCTTTTTTACTTATTAGTATTATTACATTTTAGTACAGTTCTAACATTATTACTTGTCACTGCCTTCTTACTCTTCCTACTTTTCATACTACTAGTACCTTGCAACATTTCTCTCACTCACGTTGTTGGACACACACTTCTCATTTTTTCAATCTTCTCCATTTTAATGTGTCTTTTACACATTTGCTCACCCTTTTCTTCTCACTATTTTTACATTTTAGTACATTTCTAACATCATTACTTATCACTTGGACACTCATTACAGCTCCTTCAAAGAAGTGTTTTAAACTGCCACATTTCCCACAGTTTTAACATTACATACACATATACTTTGGTTCAGCCGTTTTAATTTGAACAGAAAATACACGGTCAGTCATGTTAAGAAACACGCACATGGACACGCCCACACACACACGTGCCTACACACACCACATATGCTAGGTATTCGTTACTATGGGCTGTTGCGAGCAACAGTTTGCACGCTCAGCAATCACACGCATTTTCTCCAGAAAATGCACCGTTCTAGTATTGCAGATAATATTCCCCGCCGTACATTTCTTCGGCACCTAACTCCTTCCACATACTTTCACGTAGAGACTCCGTTCAAACTTTCCACTGTTCGGCTTCTTTAGGAGATGCGTGCTTGTATTTTTATAAGCAATCTGATTTCTACTTTTTAAAATATTCTACTTTTTTCTATTTTTCTATTTTACAATGTAAGTCTATGGGAGGACTGTTCAAATGCTAGAGTGCGTGATGTCATCACACACTCTAGCAGACTCTACAGACTGTAGAGGCTGTGATTTTCACTAAATATTCAATTTTCTTAAACGGTCATGACTCCCACAACTTTCACACTACATCCACATATTAGATATCAAACTGTTCAGCTACTTCTTCTGCCACTCACAATGTCAATATCTAACTCATAGCTTTTATACTTTTTGAGTTAGGGACGTTTGTTCAACACTAGTGCAAAACTGTGTTTTACAGTACTTTTCTCTCCTTTGAACAGCCTTGTCTTGTACACTTTTCAAAACTGTCACTATTCCCACAATTTTCACACTACAGACATAAATTTTACATCAAAGTCTTTGGCTATTTCTTCTGTCACTCACAATGTAAATATCTAAGTGATAGCACTTGTAGTTTTTGAGTTAGGGACGTTTGTTCAACACTACTGCTTTACAGTCTTTTGACTACTTTAAACAGCTTTTTCTTTTTACACTTGCAGTATTTAAACTGTAGTACCTCCCACAATTTTCACACTACATACTTATATTATATATCAAACTCTTCACATACTTCTTCTATGTATCACAATGTAAATATCTAAGTGATGGGATTTGTAGTTTTTGAGATATGGATGTTTGTTCGACACCAGTGCTATATTGTGTGTGCCTTTTTTGAACAGATTTTGTCTTTCAACCTTCAATCACTTCCACAACTTTAACATTACATACATATGTTATATATTAAACTCTTCAGCTACTTCTGCTCTCACTCACAATATAAATATATAAGCAATATGATGTATAGTTTTTGAGTTATTAACGTTTGTTTGACACTAGGGCTCCACTCTGTCACACTACTTTCTGTTCCACTGCTGCTCTCTTACACATGCAGCTCTTCTCCACTTGTCCTTTTTTCACTCTTCTCCATTTTAACATGTCTTTTACATATTTTCATACCTTTTTACTTGTTAGTATTATTACATTTTATTACATTTCTAACATTACTACTTGTCACTGCCTTCTTACTCTTCCTACTTTTCATACTTACCTTCCAGCATTTCTCTCACTCACGTTGTTGGACACACACACTTCTCATTTTTTCACTCTTCTCCATTTTAACGTGTCTTTTACACATTTGCTCACCCTTTTCTTCTCACTATTTTTACATTTTAGTACATTTCTAACATCATTACTTATCACTTGGACACTCATTACAGCTCCTTCAAAGAAGTGTTTTAAACTGCCACATTTCCCACAGTTTTAACATTACATACACATATACTTTGGTTCAGCCGTTTCAATTTAAACAGACGATCCACGGTCAGTCATGTTAAGAAACACGCACACGGACACACCCACGCCCACACGTGCCTACACACACCACATATGCCACAGTTTGCACGCTCAGCAATCACACGCATTTTCTCCAGAAAATGCACCTTTCTAGTATTGCAGATAATATTCCCCACCGTACATTTCTTCGGCACCTAACTCCTTCCACATACTTTCACCTAGAGGCTCCGTTCAAACTTTCCACTGTTCGGCTTCTTTAGGAGATGCGTGCTTGTATTTTTATAAGCAATCTGATTTCTACTTTTTAAAATATTCTACTTTTTTCTATTTTTCTGTTTTACAATGTAAGTCTATGGGAGGACTGTTCGAACGCTAGAGTGCGTGATGTCATCACGAACTCTAGCAGACTCTACAGACTGTAGAGGCTGTGATTTTTACTAAATATTCAATTTTCTTAAACGGTCATCACTCCCACAACATTCACACTACATCCACATATTAGATATCAAACTGTTCTGCTACTTCTTCTGCCACTCACAATGTCAATATCTAAGCCATAATGTTTATACTTTTTGAGTTAGGGCTGTTTGTTCAACACTAGTGCAAAACTGTGTTTTACAGTACGTTTCTCTCCTTTGAACAGCCTTGTTTGTACACTTTTCAAAACTGTCACTATTCCCACAATTTTCACACTACAGACATAAATTTTACATCAAAGTCTTTGGCTATTTCTTCTGTCACTCACAATGTAAATATTTAAGTGATAGCACTTGTAGTTTTTGAGTTAGGGACGTTTGTTCAACACTACTGCTTTACAGTTTTTTGACTACTTTAAACAGATTTTTCTTTTTACACTTGCAGTATTTAAATTGTAGTACTTCCCACAATTTTCACACTACATAATTATATTACATATCAAACTCTTCACATACTTCTTCTGTGTATCACAATGTAAATATCTAAGTGATGGGATTTGTAGTTTTTGAGATATGGATGTTTGTTCGACACCAGTGCTATATTGTGTGTGCCTTTTTTAAACAGATTTTGTCTTTTAACCTTCAATCACTTCCACAACTTTAACATTACATACATATGTTATATATTAAACTCTTCAGCTACTTCTGCTCTCACTCACAATGTAAATATATAAGCAATATGATGTATAGTTTTTGAGTTATTAACGTTTGTTCGACACTAGGGCTCCACTCTGTCACACTACTTTCTGTTCCACTGCTGCTCTCTTACACATGCAGCTCTTCTCCACTTGTCCTTTTTTCACTCTTCTCCATTTTAACATGTCTTTTACATATTTTCATACTTGCCACTTTCTTACTTTCTGTTTTTTTCTACTGAATATATACCTACTCTTCATACCTGCTATTCATACTCCTTATACCTTTCAGATTTTACAAAATAGCCTTCCTACTATCTCCTTCCACCTTTTACACATAAGCCTTCCTACATATTTTCTTACTTTTGTACTTGTTACTATTATGAAATTTTAGTACATTTCTAACATTAGTACTTATCACTTTAACACTCATTACAGCTCCTTCACAGAAGTGTTTTAAACTGCCACATTTCTCACAGTTTTAACATTACATACACATATTATACTTTGGTTCAGCCGTTTCAGTTTGAACAGACGATCCACAGTCATGTTCAAAAACACGCGCACACACACACACACACACACACACACACACACAGACAGAAATATGTGACATAGATACAGCCATAGGATAAGAAAGAGGGAAAGAGGAGAGTGATAGACCAGTCACAGACAGCCAACAGAAAGGGTGAGCTGTACCCACACTAAACTGCACCAGTGCCACAGTTTGCACGCTCAGCAATCACACGCATTTTCTCCAGAAAATGCACCTTTCTAGTATTGCAGATAATATTCCCCACTGTACATTTCTTCGGCACCTAACTCCTACCACATACTTTCACCTAGAGACTCCGTTCAAACTTTAAAATGTTCAGCTTGCTTAGGACATGCGTGCTTGTATTCAACTTTTTGATATCTTTTATACTTTTTAAAATATTCTACTTTTTTCTATTTTTCTATTTTACAATGTAAGTCTATGGGAGGACTGTTCAAACCATGCCCCGTTTGAACTCTAACTACTCTTTCATACTTTCAGCTACAAACTCCATTCAAACTTTAAACAGGTCACCACTTTTAGTACTTTATCACTTTAATTCAGCTTTTTGATACCCTTTGTACTTTTTGAGTAATCACAGTTTAAGTTTTAGACTTTTTTCAATCTTTATAATGGCAGCCTATGGAGCTACGCTAGAGCGCGTGATGTCATCACACACTCTAGCAGACTCTACAGACTGTAGAGGCTGTGATTTTCATTAAATATTCAATTTTCTTAAACGGTCATGACTCCCACAACTTTCACACTACATCCACATATTAGATATCAAACTGTTCAGCTACTTCTTGTGCCACTCACAATGTCAATATCTAAGCCATAACGTTTATACTTTTTGAGTTAGGGCTGTTTGTTCAACACTAGTGCTTTACAGTAATTTTGCCTATTTTAAACAGCTTTTTCTTTTTACACATGCAGTATTTAAACTGTAGTAGTTCCCACAATACACACTACATACATATATTATATATCAAAATGTTCACATACTTCTTCTGTCTCTCACAATGTAAATACCTAAGTTGTGGGATTTGTAGTTTTTTAGCTATGATGGTTTGTTCAACACTAGTGCTATACTGTTTTTGGCTGTTATGAACAGCTTTTTTCTGTTTACACATATTTGAACTGTCACAATTTCCAAAATGTTAACACTACATGCATATTTTACACATTAAAATGTTCAGCCAGTCCTGCTCTCTCTCACAGTGTAAACATCTAAGTGATGGGATTTGTAGTTTTTGAATTATGAACGTTTGAGCTCCACTTGGGCCACTGCTGGTCTCCTAATGCAGCGCTCTGCACTTGTCCATTTTCATACACACGTGGGGGGCCACACACACACTCTCTCTGTCTGTCTGTTTGTCTGTCTCACCCTACTCTCTAGCTTTTTAATAGACTATCTTTCAGTTTTTGAGATATGAATGTTTGTTCAACACCAGTGCTATACCAGGTGTGCTTATTTTGAACAGATTGTTTCTTTGAAACTTCAACCACTTCCACAACTTTAACACTACATACCATGACAGCCATAGGATAAGAAAAAGGGAAAGAGGAGAGTGATAGACCAGTCACAGACAGCCAACAGAAAGGGTGAGCTGTACCCACACTAAACTGCACCAGTGCCACAGTTTGCCCGCTCAGCAATCACACGCATTTTCTCCAGAAAATGCACCTTTCTAGTTGTGTGATTGCTGACTCAGCAATCACAGGTATAATATTCCCACTATTTATTATTATTATTATTATTATTATTATTATTATTATTAATCCGTACACTTTTTTGGCACCTATCTACTCCTTCATACTTTTAGCTAGAAACTCTGTTCAAACTTTAAAATGTTCAGCTTGTTTAGGACATAGGCGCGTGTATTCAACTTTTTGATATCTATTCTACTTTTTAAACTATTCTACTTTTTTCTACTTTTTTTTACAATGGAAGTCTATGGGCGGAATGTTAAAACCATGCCCTCTTTGAACTCTAACTACTCTTTCATACTTTAAGCTATTAACTCCATTCAAACTTTAAACGGGTCACCACTTTTAGTACTTTATCACTTTAATTCAGCTTTTTCATACCTTTTGTACTTTTTGAGTAATCGCAGTTTACGTTTTATACTTTTTTCAACCTTTATAATGGGACCCTATGGAGCTACGCTAGAGTGCGTGATGTCACAATTCACTCTAGCAGACTTTACAGGCTGCACTTTTTACTAAATTCACACATTTTAAAACTGTGACAGTTCACACAACTTTAATACTACATACACATATTATACATCAAACCCTTCAGCTGCTTCTGCTCTCACTCACAATGTCAATATATAAGCGATGCGATGTATACTTTTTGAGATATTAATGTTTGTTTGACACTAGTGTTCCAGTCTCTTTCACAGTAGTTTCTGCTGCTCTGCTGCTCTCTTACACATGCAGCTGTTCTGCTTATTTCACTCTTCTCCATTTCAACATATCTTTAACATATTTTCATACCTTTTTTACTTGTTAGTATTAATACATTTTAGTACATTTTTAACATTATTACTTGTCACTGCCTTCCTACTCTTCATACTACTAGTACCCTCCAGCTTTTCACATCAGCCTTCCTAACAGATAGTTTGTTCGCCTTCATAGTCTTCCTACCAACTACATGTTTTTATACCTTTTTGCTTCTTAGTATTGTTACATTTTAGTACATTTTAGTACATTTCCACTCTTTCACAGTAGTTTCTGCTGCTCTGCTGCTCTCTTACACATGCAGCTCTTGTGCTTATTTCACTCTTCTCCTTTTCAACATGTCTTTTACATATTTTCATACCTTTTTGACTTCTTAGTATTATTACATTTTAGTACATTTCTAAAATTATTACTTGTCACTGCCTTCCTACTCTTCATACTACTAGTACCTTCCAGCTTTTCACATAAGCCTTCCTACTCTTCCTACCAGCTGCACATTTTTATACCTTTTTACTTCTTAGTATTGTTACATTTTAGTATATTTTAGTACATTTCCACTCTATTTCACAGTAGTTTCTGCTGCTCTCTTACACATGCAGCTCTTCTGCTTATTTCACTCTTCTCCATTTCAACATGTCTTTTACATACTTTCATACCTTTTTTACTTGTTAGTATTATTACATTTTAGTACATTTCTAACATTATTACTTGTCACTGCTTTCCTACTCTTCATACTACCAGTACCTTCCAGCTTTTCACATAAGCCTTCCTACTCTTCCTACCAACTGCACATTTTTATACCTTTTTTACTTATTAGTATTATTACATTTTAGTACATTTCTAACATTATTACTTGTCACTGCCTTCTTACTCTTCCTACTTTTCATACTACTAGTACCTTCCAACATTTCTCTCACTCACGTTGTTGGACACACACTTCTCATTTTTTCAATCTTCTCCATTTTAATGTGTCTTTTACACATTTGCTCACCCTTTTCTTCTCACTATTTTTACATTTTAGTACATTTCTAACATCATTACTTATCACTTGGACACTCATTACAGCTCCTTCAAAGAAGTGTTTTAAACTGCCACATTTCCCACAGTTCTAACATTACATACACATATACTTTGGTTCAGCCGTTTTAATTTGAACAGAAAATACACGGTCAGTCATGTTAAGAAACACGCACACGGACACGCCCACACACACACGTGCCTACACACACCACATATGCTAGGTATTCGTTACTATGGGCTGTCGCGAGCAACAGTTTGCACGCTCAGCAATCACACGCATTTTCTACAGAAAATGCACCGTTCTAGTATTGCAGATAATATTCCCCACCGTACATTTCTTCGGCACCTAACTCCTTCCACATACTTTCACCTAGAGACTCCGTTCAAACTTTCCACTGTCCGGCTTCTTTAGGAGATGCGTGCTTGTATTTTTATAAGCAATCTGATTTCTACTTTTTAAAATATTCTACTTTTTTCTATTTTTCTATTTTTCAATGTAAGTCTATGGGAGGACTGTTCAAATGCTAGAGTGCGTGATGTCATCACGCACTCTAGCAGACTCTACAGACTGTAGAGGCTGTGATTGTCACTAAATATTCAATTTTCTTAAACGGTCATGACTCCCACAACTTTCACACTACATCCACATATTAGATATCAAACTGTTCAGCTACTTCTTCTGCCACTCACAATGTCAATATCTAACTCATAGCTTTTATACTTTTTGAGTTAGGGACGTTTGTTCAACACTAGTGCAAAACTGTGTTTTACAGTACTTTTCTCTCCTTTGAACAGCCTTGTCTTGTACACTTTTCTAAACTGTCACTATTCCCACAATTTTCACACTACAGACATATATTTTACATCAAATTCTTTGGCTATTTCTTCTGTCACTCACAATGTAAATATCTAAGTGATAGCACTTGTAGTTTTTGAGTTAGGGACGTTTGTTCAACACTACTGCTTTACAGTCTTTTGACTACTTTAAACAGCTTTTTCTTTTTACACTTGCAGTATTTAAACTGTAGTACCTCCCACAATTTTCACACTACATACTTATATTATATATCAAACTCTTCACATACTTCTTCCGTGTATCACAATGTAAATATCTAAGTGATGGGATTTGTAGTTTTTGAGATATGGATGTTTGTTCGATACCAGTGCTATATTGTGTGTGCCTTTTTTGAACAGATTTTGTCTTTTAACCTTCAATCACTTCCACAACTTTAACATTACATACATATGTTATATATTAAACTCTTCAGCTACTTCTGCTCTCACTCACAATGTAAATATATAAGCAATATGATGTATAGTTTTTGAGTTATTAACGTTTGTTCGACACTAGGGCTCCACTCTGTCACACTACTTTCTGTTCCACTGCTGCTCTCTTACACATGCAGCTCTTCTCCACTTGTCCTTTTTTCACTCTTCTCCATTTTAACATGTCTTTTACATATTTTCATACTTGCCACTTTCTTACTTTCTGTTTTTTTCTACTGAATATATACCTACTCTTCATACCTGCTATTCATACTCCTTATTCCTTTCAGATTTTAAAAAATAGCCTTCCTACTATCTCCTTCCACCTTTTACACATAAGCCTTCCTACATATTTTCTTACTTTTGTACTTGTTACTATTATGAAATTTTAGTACATTTCTAACATTATTACTTATCACTTTGACAGTCATTACAGCTCCTTCACAGAAGTGTTTTAAACTGCCACATTTCTCACAGTTTTAACATTACATACACATATTATACTTTGCTTCAGCCGTTTCAGTTTGAACAGACGATCCACAGTCATGTTCAAAAACACGCGCACACACACACACACACACACACACACACACACACAGACAGAAATATGTGACATAGATACAGCCATAGGATAAGAAAGAGGGAAAGAGGAGAGTGATAGACCAGTCACAGACAGCCAACAGAAAGGGTGAGCTGTACCCACACTAAACTGCACCAGTGCCACAGTTTGCACGCTCAGCAATCACACGCATTTTCTCCAGAAAATGCACCTTTCTAGTATTGCAGATAATATTCCCCACCGTACATTTCTTCGGCACCTAACTCCTTCCACATACTTTCACCTAGAGACTCCGTTCAAACTTTCCACTGTTCGGCTTCTTTAGGAGATGCGTGCTTGTATTTTTATAAGCAATCTGATTTCTACTTTTTAAAATATTCTACTTTTTTCTATTTTTCTGTTTTACAATGTAAGTCTATGGGAGGACTGTTCGAACGCTAGAGTGCGTGATGTCATCACTCACTCTAGCAGACTCTACAGACTGTAGAGGCTGTGATTTTTACTAAATATTCAATTTTCTTAAACTGTCATCACTCCCACAACATTCACACTACATCCACATATTAGATATCAAACTGTTCTGCTACTTCTTCTGCCACTCACAATGTCAATATCTAAGCCATAATGTTTATACTTTTTGAGTTAGGGCTGTTTGTTCAACACTAGTGCAAAACTGTGTTTTACAGTACTTTTCTCTCCTTTGAACAGCCTTGTTTGTACACTTTTCTAAACTGTCACTATTCCCACAATTTTCACACTACAGACATACATTTTACATCAAAGTCTTTGGCTATTTCTTCTGTCACTCACAATGTAAATATTTAAGTGATAGCACTTGTAGTTTTTGAGTTAGGGACGTTTGTTCAACACTACTGCTTTACAGTTTTTTGACTACTTTAAACAGCTTTTTCTTTTTACACTTGCAGTATTTAAACTGTAGTACTTCCCACAATTTTCACACTACATAATTATATTACATATCAAACTCTTCACATACTTCTTCTGTGTATCACAATGTAAATATCTAAGTGATGGGATTTGTAGTTTTTGAGATATGGATGTTTGTTCGACACCAGTGCTATATTGTGTGTGCCTTTTTTGAACAGATTTTGTCTTTTAACCTTCAATCACTTCCACAACTTTAACATTACATATTTTTGTTATATATTAAACTCTTCAGCTACTTCTGCTCTCACTCACAATGTAAATATATAAGCAATATGATGTATAGTTTTTGAGTTATTAACGTTTGTTCGACACTAGGGCTCCACTCTGTCACACTACTTTCTGTTCCACTGCTGCTCTCTTACACATGCAGCTCTTCTCCACTTGTCCTTTTTTCACTCTTCTCCATTTTAACATGTCTTTTACATATTTTCATACCTTTTTACTTGTTAGTATTATTACATTTTAGTACATTTCTAACATTACTACTTGTCACTGCCTTCTTACTCTTCCTACTTTTCATACTTACCTTCCAGCATTTCTCTCACTCACGTTGTTGGACACACACACTTCTCATTTTTTCACTCTTCTCCATTTTAATGTGTCTTTTACACATTTGCTCACCCTTTTCTTCTCACTATTTTTACATTTTAGTACATTTCTAACATCATTACTTATCACTTGGACACTCATTACAGCTCCTTCAAAGAAGTGTTTTAAACTGCCACATTTCCCACAGTTTTAACATTACATACACATATACTTTGGTTCAGCCGTTTCAATTTAAACAGACGATCCACGGTCAGTCATGTTAAGAAACACGCACACGGACACACCCACGCCCACACGTGCCTACACACACCACATATGCCACAGTTTGCACGCTCAGCAATCACACGCATTTTCTCCAGAAAATGCACCTTTCTAGTATTGCAGATAATATTCCCCACCGTACATTTCTTCGGCACCTAACTCCTTCCACATACTTTCACCTAGAGGCTCCGTTCAAACTTTCCACTGTTCGGCTTCTTTAGGAGATGCGTGCTTGTATTTTTATAAGCAATCTGATTTCTACTTTTTAAAATATTCTACTTTTTTCTATTTTTCTGTTTTACAATGTAAGTCTATGGGAGGACTGTTCGAACACTAGAGTGCGTGATGTCATCACGCACTCTAGCAGACTCTACAGACTGTAGAGGCTGTGATTGTCACTAAATATTCAATTTTCTTAAACTGTCATCACTCCCACAACATTCACACTACATCCACATATTAGATATCAAACTGTTCTGCTACTTCTTCTGCCACTCACAATGTCAATATCTAAGCCATAATGTTTATACTTTTTGAGTTAGGGCTGTTTGTTCAACACTAGTGCAAAACTGTGTTTTACAGTACTTTTCTCTCCTTTGAACAGCCTTGTCTTGTACACTTTTCAAAACTGTCACTATTCCCACAATTTTCACACTACAGACATATATTTTACATCAAAGTCTTTGGCTATTTCTTCTGTCACTCACAATGTAAATATCTAAGTGATAGCACTTGTAGTTTTTGAGTTAGGGACGTTTGTTCAACACTACTGCTTTACAGTCTTTTGACTACTTTAAACAGCTTTTTCTTTTTACACTTGCAGTATTTAAACTGTAGTACCTCCCACAATTTTCACACTACATACTTATATTATATATCAAACTCTTCACATACCTCTTCTGTGTATCACAATGTAAATATCTAAGTGATGGGATTTGAAGTTTTTGAGATATGGATGTTTGTTCGACACCAGTGCTATATTGTGTGTGCCTTTTTTGAACAGATTTTGTCTTTTAACCTTCAATCACTTCCACAACTTTAACATTAAATACATATGCTATATATTAAACTCTTCAGCTACTTCTGCTCTCACTCACAATGTAAATATATAAGCAATATGATGTATAGTTTTTGAGTTATTAACGTTTGTTCGACACTAGGGCTCCACTCTACTACTACCACTACTTTCTGTTCCACTGCTGCTCTCTTACACATGCAGCTCTTCTCCACTTGTCCTTTTTTCACTCTTCTCCATTTCAACATGTCTTTTAGATATTTTCATACCTTTTTACTTGTTAGTATTATTACATTTTAGTACATTTCTAACATTACTACTTGTCACTGCCTTCGTACTCTTCCTACTTTTCATACTACTAGTACCTTCCAGCATTTCTCTCACTCACGTTGTTGGACACACAAACTGCCACATTTCCCACAGTTTTAACATTACATACACATATACTTTGGTTCAGCCGTTTCAATTTGATACACGGTCAGTCATGTTAAGAAACACGCACACGGACACGCCGACACACACACGTGCCTACACACACCACATATGCTAGGTATTCGTTACTATGGGTTGTCACGAGCAACAGTTTGCACGTTCAGCAATCACACGCATTTTCTCCAGAAAATGCACCTTTCTAGTATTGCAGATAATATTCCCCACCGTACATTTCTTCGGCACCTAACTCCTTCCACATACTTTCACCTAGAGACTCCGTTCAAACTTTCCACTGTTCGGCTTCTTTAGGAGATGCGTGCTTGTATTTTTATAAGCAATCTGATTTCTACTTTTTAAAATATTCTACATTTTTCTATTTTTCTATTTTACAATGTAAGTCTATGGGAGGACTGTTCAAATGCTAGAGTGCGTGATGTCATCACGCACTCTAGCAGACTCTACAGACTGTAGAGGCTGTGATTGTCACTAAATATTCAATTTTCTTAAACGGTCATGACACCCACAACTTTCACACTACATCCACATATTAGATATCAAACTGTTCAGCTACTTCTTCTGCCACTCACAATGTCAATATCTAACCCATAGCTTTTATACTTTTTGAGTTAGGGACGTTTGTTCAACACTAGTGCAAAACTGTGTTTTACAGCACTTTTCTCTCCTTTGAACAGCCTTGTCTTGTACACTTTTCAAAACTGTCACTATTCCCACAATTTTCACACTACAGACATATATTTTACATCAAATTCTTTGGCTATTTCTTCTGTCACTCACAATGTAAATATCTAAGTGATAGCACTTGTAGTTTTTGAGTTAGGGACGTTTGTTCAACACTACTGCTTTACAGTCTTTTGACTACTTTAAACAGCTTTTTCTTTTTACACTTGCAGTATTTAAACTGTAGTACCTCCCACAATTTTCACACTACGTACTTATATTATATATCAAACTCTTCACATACTTCTTCCGTGTATCACAATGTAAATATCTAAGTGATGGGATTTGTAGTTTTTGAGATATGGACGTTTGTTCGACACCAGTGCTATATTGTGTGTGCCTTTTTTGAACAGATTTTGTCTTTTAACCTTCAATCACTTCCACAACTTTAACATTACATACATATGTTATATATTAAACTCTTCAGCTACTTCTGCTCTCACTCACAATGTAAATATATAAGCAATATGATGTATAGTTTTTGAGTTATTAACGTTTGTTCAACACTAGGGCTCCACTCTGTCACACTACTTTCTGTTCCACTGCTGCTGTCTTACACATGCAGCTCTTCTCCACTTGTCCTTTTTTCACTCTTCTCCATTTTAACATGTCTTTTACATATTTTCATACTTGCCACTTTCTTACTTTCTGTTTTTTTCTACTGAATATATACCTACTCTTCATACCTGCTATTCATACTCCTTATACCTTTCAGATTTTACAAAATAGTCTTCCTACGATCTCCTTCCACCTTTTATACATAAGCCTTCCTACATATTTTCTTACTTTTGTACTTGTTACTATTATGAAATTTTAGTACATTTCTAACATTATTACTTATCACTTTGACACTCATTACAGCTCCTTCACAGAAGTGTTTTAAACTGCCACATTTCTCACAGTTTTAACATTACATACACATATTATACTTTGGTTCAGCCGTTTCAATTTGAACAGACGATCCACAGTCAGTCATGTTAAGAAACACGCCCACGCCCACACGTGCCTACACACACCACATATGCTAGGTATTCGTTACTATGGGCTGTCACAAGCAACAGTTTGCACGCTCAGCAATCACACGCATTTTCTCCAGAAAATGCACCTTTCTAGTATTGCAGATAATATTCCCCACCGTACATTTCTTCGGCACCTAACTCCTTCCACATACTTTCACCTAGAGACTCCGTTCAAACTTTCCACTGTTCGGCTTCTTTAGGAGATGCGTGCTTGTATTTTTATAAGCAATCTGATGTCTACTTTTTAAAATATTCTACTTTTTTCTATTTTTCTGTTTTACAATGTAAGTCTATGGGAGGACTGTTCGAACGCTAGAGTGCGTGATGTCATCACGCACTCTAGCAGACTCTACAGACTGTAGAGGCTGTGATTGTCACTAAATATTCAATTTTCTTAAACGGTCATGACACCCACAACTTTCACACTACATCCACATATTAGATATCAAACTGTTCAGCTACTTCTTCTGCCACTCACAATGTCAATATCTAACCCATAGCTTTTATACTTTTTGAGTTAGGGACGTTTGTTCAACACTAGTGCAAAACTGTGTTTTACAGCACTTTTCTCTCCTTTGAACAGCCTTGTCTTGTACACTTTTCAAAACTGTCACTATTCCCACAATTTTCACACTACAGACATATATTTTACATCAAATTCTTTGGCTATTTCTTCTGTCACTCACAATGTAAATATCTAAGTGATAGCACTTGTAGTTTTTGAGTTAGGGACGTTTGTTCAACACTACTGCTTTACAGTCTTTTGACTACTTTAAACAGCTTTTTCTTTTTACACTTGCAGTATTTAAACTGTAGTACCTCCCACAATTTTCACACTACGTACTTATATTATATATCAAACTCTTCACATACTTCTTCCGTGTATCACAATGTAAATATCTAAGTGATGGGATTTGTAGTTTTTGAGATATGGACGTTTGTTCGACACCAGTGCTATATTGTGTGTGCCTTTTTTGAACAGATTTTGTCTTTTAACCTTCAATCACTTCCACAACTTTAACATTACATACATATGTTATATATTAAACTCTTCAGCTACTTCTGCTCTCACTCACAATGTAAATATATAAGCAATATGATGTATAGTTTTTGAGTTATTAACGTTTGTTCAACACTAGGGCTCCACTCTGTCACACTACTTTCTGTTCCACTGCTGCTGTCTTACACATGCAGCTCTTCTCCACTTGTCCTTTTTTCACTCTTCTCCATTTTAACATGTCTTTTACATATTTTCATACTTGCCACTTTCTTACTTTCTGTTTTTTTCTACTGAATATATACCTACTCTTCATACCTGCTATTCATACTCCTTATACCTTTCAGATTTTACAAAATAGTCTTCCTACGATCTCCTTCCACCTTTTATACATAAGCCTTCCTACATATTTTCTTACTTTTGTACTTGTTACTATTATGAAATTTTAGTACATTTCTAACATTATTACTTATCACTTTGACACTCATTACAGCTCCTTCACAGAAGTGTTTTAAACTGCCACATTTCTCACAGTTTTAACATTACATACACATATTATACTTTGGTTCAGCCGTTTCAATTTGAACAGACGATCCACAGTCAGTCATGTTAAGAAACACGCCCACGCCCACACGTGCCTACACACACCACATATGCTAGGTATTCGTTACTATGGGCTGTCACAAGCAACAGTTTGCACGCTCAGCAATCACACGCATTTTCTCCAGAAAATGCACCTTTCTAGTATTGCAGATAATATTCCCCACCGTACATTTCTTCGGCACCTAACTCCTTCCACATACTTTCACCTAGAGACTCCGTTCAAACTTTCCACTGTTCGGCTTCTTTAGGAGATGCGTGCTTGTATTTTTATAAGCAATCTGATGTCTACTTTTTAAAATATTCTACTTTTTTCTATTTTTCTGTTTTACAATGTAAGTCTATGGGAGGACTGTTCGAACGCTAGAGTGCGTGATGTCATCACGCACTCTAGCAGACTCTACAGACTGTAGAGGCTGTGATTGTCACTAAATATTCAATTTTCTTAAACGGTCATCACTCCCACAACTTTCACACTACATCCACATATTAGATATCAAACTGTTCAGCTACTTCTTGTGCCACTCACAATGTCAATATCTAACTCATAGCTTTTATACTTTTTGAGTTAGGGACGTTTGTTCAACACTAGTGCAAAACTGTGTTTTACAGTACTTTTCTCTCCTTTGAACAGCCTTGTCTTGTACACTTTTCTAAACTGTCACTATTCCCACAATTTTCACACTACAGACATATATTTTACATCAAAGTCTTTGGCTATTTCTTCTGTCACTCACAATGTAAATATCTAAGTGATAGCACTTGTAGTTTTTGAGTTAGGGACGTTTGTTCAACACTACTGCTTTACAGTCTTTTGACTACTTTAAACAGCTTTTTCTTTTTACACTTGCAGTATTTAAACTGTAGTACCTCCCACAATTTTCACACTACGTACTTATATTATATATCAAACTCTTCACATACTTCTTCCGTGTATCACAATGTAAATATCTAAGTGATGGGATTTGTAGTTTTTGAGATATGGATGTTTGTTCGATACCAGTGCTATATTGTGTGTGCCTTTTTTGAACAGATTTTGTCTTTTAACCTTCAATCACTTCCACAACTTTAACATTACATACATATGTTATATATTAAACTCTTCAGCTACTTCTGCTCTCACTCACAATGTAAATATATAAGCAATATGATGTATAGTTTTTGAGTTATTAACGTTTGTTCGACACTAGGGCTCCACTCTGTCACACTACTTTCTGTTCCACTGCTGCTCTCTTACACATGCAGCTCTTCTCCACTTGTCCTTTTTTCACTCTTCTCCATTTTAACATGTCTTTTACATATTTTCATACCTTTTTACTTGTTAGTATTATTACATTTTAGTACATTTCTAACATTACTACTTGTCACTGCCTTCTTACTCTTCCTACTTTTCATACTTACCTTCCAGCATTTCTCTCACTCACGTTGTTGGACACACACACTTCTCATTTTTTCACTCTTCTCCATTTTAACGTGTCTTTTACACATTTGCTCACCCTTTTCTTCTCACTATTTTTACATTTTAGTACATTTCTAACATCATTACTTATCACTTGGACACTCATTACAGCTCCTTCAAAGAAGTGTTTTAAACTGCCACATTTCCCACAGTTTTAACATTACATACACATATACTTTGGTTCAGCCGTTTCAATTTAAACAGACGATCCACGGTCAGTCATGTTAAGAAACACGCACACGGACACACCCACGCCCACACGTGCCTACACACACCACATATGCCACAGTTTGCACGCTCAGCAATCACACGCATTTTCTCCAGAAAATGCACCTTTCTAGTTATTATTATTATTATTATTCCGTACGTTTTTTGCCGAGTTTCAACTCCTTCATACTTTCACCTAGAGACTCCGTTCAAACTTTAAAATGTTCAGCTTCTTCAGGAATGGTGTGCTATTATTTTTCTCAGTGATTTGACTTTTACTTTTTAAGATATTCTACTTTTTTCTACTTTTTTTTATAATGGAAGTCTATGGGCGGAATGTTCAAACCATGCCCTCTTTGAACTTTAACTACTCTTTCATACTTTAAGCTAGAAACTTCATTCAAACTTTAAACGGGTCACCACTTTTAGTATTTTATCACTTTAATTCAGCTTTTTGACAACTTTTGTGCTTTTTGAGTAATCGCAGTTTAAGTTTTATACTTTATTCAAACTTTATAATGGCAGCTTATGGAGCTACGCTAGAGTGCGTGATGTCACAATTCACTCTAGCAGACTTTACTTTACTAACTACTACTACTACTTTTTACTAAATTCACACTTTTTCAAACTGTGACAGTTCACACAACTTTAATACTACATACACATATTATACATCAAACCCTTCAGCTACTTCTGCTCTCACTCACAATGTCAATATATAAGCGATGCGATGTATAGTTTTTGAGATATTAACTTTTGTTTGACACTAGTTTTCCACTCTTTTTCACAGTAGTTTCTGCTGTTCTTCTGCTTATTTTACTCTTCTCCATTTCAACATGTCTTACATATTTTCATACCTTTTTTACTTCTTAGTATTATTACATTTTAGTACATTTCTAACATTATTACTTGCCACTGCCTTCTTACTCTTCATACTACTAGTACCTTCCAGCTTTTCACATAAGCCTTCCTACTAACAGATAGTTTGTTAGCCTTCATAGTCTTCCTACCAACTACATATTTTCATACCTGTTTACTTCTTAGTATTTTTACATTTTAGTACTTTTCTAACATTATTACTTGTCACTTTATTACTTTCTGTTTTTTTTCTACTGAATATATACCTACTCTTCATTCTATTCATACTTCTTGTACCTTTCAGCTTTTATATATAAGCCTTCATACTTTTCCTACTGTTCATACTACTAGTACCTTCCAGCTTTTCACATAAGCCTTCCTACTAACAGATAGTTTGTTAGCCTTCATAGTCTTCCTACCAACTACATATTTTCATACCTTTTTACTTCTTAGTACTGTTACATTTTAGTACATTTCTAACATGATTACTTGTCACTTTCATATTTTCTGTTTTTTTCCACTGAATATATACCTACTTTTCATACCTGCTATTCATACTCCTTGTACCTTTCAGATTTGACAAAATAGTCTTCCTACTATCTCCTTCCACATTTTACACATAAGCCTTCCTACATATTTTCTTACTTTTGTACTTGTTACTATTATGAATTTTAGTACATTTCTAACATTATTACTTATCACTTTGACACTCATTACAGCTCCTTCACAGAAGTGTTTTAAACTGCCACATTTCTCACAGTTTTAACATTACATACACATATTATACTTTGCTTCAGCCGTTTCAGTTTGAACAGACGATCCACAGTCATGTTCAAAAACACGCGCACACACACACACACACACACACACACAGACAGAAATATGTGACATAGATACAGCCATAGGATAAGAAAGAGGGAAAGAGGAGAGTGATAGACCAGTCACAGACAGCCAACAGAAAGGGTGAGCTGTACCCACACTAAACTGCACCAGTGCCACAGTTTGCACGCTCAGTAATCACACGCATTTTCTCCAGAAAATGCACCTTTCTAGTTACTTATAACGATTTAAATCTTTTTATAGTTATAGTTATCTTTATAGTTATTGTTCTAGATGTGAATGGGCCTTTACTTATTAGTGTGCTTGCCGTAGGCAGAGCACACTCTTATTATCTTGCATTAGTGTGCTTGCCGTAGGCAGAGCACACTCTTACTATTTATCTTGCATACTTCTTATTATTATTTTTCCGCCAAAAAGTTTGGCACGCTACTCCTCCTACAGTTTTTACAGTACATAGACATGTGAGACATCAAAACGTGCGGCTCATTGAGGAATCGTGTGCTATTACTTTTCTAAGAGATCCCTCATAAGCTCTTTGAGATATTAATGATTAAATGCTAATTTTGCCATTTTAGACGCAATACACACCCATTGTAAAATAATGAGAACCATGTGGACTCAATTTTAGGATCACAGAGCCAGAAATTTAAGTTTCGTTTTGTCCGCCATCTTGTTTCTCCGCTGAGATCGGGAGGCTCCCACACAGTAGCTGAAACTAACTGAAGCTAAGGTAGAATCAGATCAGTATGGATGTATTTGGCCTATTATTCTGTATATTAAAAGTCTAGTGCAGAGTTTTTTTACCGGCTGGCTTAATGCATTTGGGACAGAGGGGCCGCTTACCGGCTGGCTTGATGCATTTGGGACAGAGGGGCCACTTACCGGCTGGCTTCATGCATTTGGGACAGAGGGACCGCGCCGCGGAGATCGGGAGGTACGTTAGCACACAGTAGCTGAAGCTAACTGAAGCTAAGGGACACACACAGAGTATGGTGGTTTCGGCGCGTCGGCCGACGCTTAACGGAGCTTCTCGGGCACACGGTGCCGGTCAGTGCCGATAGCTGGGCGCCGATTTGTCCCCGGTGATCCGGCCGACATTTCGGCGCGGGTCGCAACGCCAATGCGTCACCGGGTGTCCGCCGAACTGAGTTTTTTTACCAGCTGGCTTGATGCACTTGGGACAGAGGGACCGTGGTAAGTCAAAACAAACACACGCAATCTATACATTTAACGTAATTGCTGTTATTGCCCCTGGTGTGTAGCCCTATATTTTTCCATTTCAATTTTCATTTAGGCTACAAGAGCTTACTAGGCTATAAAAATGAAATGGTCGAGCTCATTCATGTCAGTGCTTCGACACAGCCAGCAGATGGCGACAGAGACCATGAGTTCCCCACATGGGCTTTCTGTCAGCCTCGGCACCGTCTTTGTGATGCGTTTAAGTTCCTTGGAAAGCTGGGAATCTGTAGTTTCGTTCGATACCAAACATGTTGTTGTGGAGTGATGAGAAAAGTTTCCCAGTGCCTTTGAACGCAACTGGCTCTGTTTACAGAGTCTAGTCTTTCAAATTCAAAAGGGGCCAGTGTTACAATTACCTAGGTATCTGGTTAGATGAAAAATTGTCTTTTAAACCCATGTCAATGAACTAAGAAAGTAAAATTTAAACTGCTTTTTTTTTTTTTTTTAGAAATAAGCAATGCCTTACCATGAGTAGTAGGATACAGATTGTATAAGCAACACTTTTTATCAGTGCTTGATTAAGGTGCTGCTGGGTGATGCATTTTATAGGGATTGCTCATTTTTCTTAGTAGACTTTCTTATTTTGTCTGCATGTGGATGGTCTGGAAATAACTTGTCTTGGATTTTGTTTGTTGTTTTGTTTTCTTGTAGTTGTGTACACAGGTCTGTCTTGCAAACAAGATCTCGATCTCAATGGGACTTACCTGTTTATAAAGGAAATAAAAAAAATATTTTAGGACATTATTATTTAAACTCTTTGTGATCAGACACAGTTTGGACAAAATACAATTGGTTTACGGATTTACGGAGCGAAATGCTAACAATTGCAATGCTGCACCGCTTAGCAAAACTAGTGAACGCCAAGTCTAAGGGCAGGGGCATTGCAAGGGTGGCAAGCACACTTTAAATTTTCTTTAGAAAATTTTGCCTTTTCTAGTTTTTTACTTGTTATTGTTAATTCCTCTATAATTGTTATATTCTCAAACTCCTTAATAAATGATCCTTCTTGCACTTAAAGGCGAATATCACTGAATTTATTAATTCAAATGTGTTACACTTTAGTGTTGAAACAGTTGAATTAATATTTCTGCATACAGTTAATGTTACTACTATTATTACTGCACACTACTATAATATTGATTGAGAATCGCATATGAGACCAAGATGACATGCTAAATAGTAATAATAGCAAATTGCAATAGTAAAAAGCAATTTATTATTTTTGGCTGGTAAAAAATCTGTCTGGCTGGTAAATTTTTTCATCTACCAGCCACCTTGGCAGGTAAGCCAAAAAGTTAATTTTGGACCCTGCCTACAAAGCAACCAGAGAAAAGCAAAACCCATGTTGCGTTTGATCTCAGGCCTCAGGTCAATTGACCAGGCAGTGATTATCTCTTGTCCACAGATTCCCATGCCAGGCTTAGTCAGTGGGTCATTGGTTTGGCCGCAACAGAGGAGGGCTGGGCATAAGAATGCTGGGCATAGTATTGCAGACAGGCCCATGCACAGACTTCAAAAGGGGCAAGTGCTCAAATGGGAAAAAAGGGCATCCCCCACCACCAACAAAACCGACTACCATTGCGTACTTTGGAAGGACGACACAAATGACATAAGTCACATAAGTCGGTAGAAATAAATAATTAGTGACTCTTAAAGTGAGACTCAGATGTATACACCAATCTTAAAACAGAGTAGGTCTAGTGCAGCTCAAACAATACAAAGGATTTGGTAGTATATACTACACTTACAGTGCAATTTAAGAACATCTTGTTTTGTGTATTTGTTCCTTTTAAAGCTTATATCTTTTGATACAGTGTGTTGTAAATATATGTTCAGCAACTTTTATCATGGTAAGTGAAACAACATGAAAACTGAAAGGTGGGTTTACTTTAATATTTATGGTGATTTTTATACAAAGGGGAGAGAGAGAGTAGGCTAATTATATAACAAAGAGAAAAAAAAAGTCTTTAATTCCCATTGTTTTAGTTCTTGTTCAGGGCAACAGCTCTTCAAAATAGCAGTCTATAGAAGTCTCTTCTGTTCTGACAGAGAGTGTGTTTCTTTTTAAGGGCCAGGCAGCAGGCACCAACTGTAAGCCATTTTTTGACTTTTCAGGCAGTCAACTCGGTGGTGGTCACTAGTGTTGGGTACCCGAAGGTTGGTACTTGGAATGCTATGCAAGCTGACAAGTCTGACATCTACATATTGGCTAATTACAAAATGTGTCTCCTGGCGAAAACGACTACTTATAGAGTTACTTTGACTTACCAGGATAGTGAGAATGGGTCTTGTCTCTGTATTCATCAAACAATATAGTATGGAAAAAAGCCAAATTTCTGCGTCTCTGTACTAGTTAAAGCTACACTAAGCGATTTTCCGACAATTAGAGGGTGACAGAAACCGCAACACATTTGTCAACAAACCACAGCAAAGCTGGTGGACTACGGATGCCCCCAAGGACAAACCGTGCATAAAGGCTAATAGCTAAGCTAAATGTACCTATGGAGAAGTTTCACCAGTTGTACTGTCCTCCTAATGGTGTTCATAACCAAAATTTGACAGCCAGCCAAACTCCCATCATGAAAGACACAAGTCAGGATTTAGCCTTCTAGCTCCAAGTTTAATGAAGACTCTTTCAAACATGAATGAAGAGTAAAACTGAAAAGATACAAAGATAATTGTTTAAGATACATCCTGTGTACTTACTTTAAAGATAGGATAAATGAAATCAATGTACATAAATTGCGAAGCAAATAACCTACCTGACACATTTAACGAGTATGCATTACTTTCATATTGACAAACATGAAATAATGTTAGCTTAAATTAGTCAATGTCGATAAACACAAAAAATATGACCTATACAACACTGTGTTTGCACAATATTAGTAAGAAAATGTTGATCATAACCTGAACAATGAAAAGCTACTTACAGTCAATGCGTTCAATGGGCAAAATCAAAGGATGGCAACAGATTGAGGACTGACGTGAACTGCTTGAGCGACTATTGACACCTGAACATGTGCCCCTTACACAGTGAGTTTAATTAGGTGCAGTACCTACAACAAGATTCAAGAGATTTATTTGTCACATGCATAATTGTACATGTACACCAGCAGTAAAATGGGGTTGCAACAACTGTGCAAATAGCGAACGTAGTAACAGGATATCAATATAATAATATATAATAATATAAAGCTATATACAGGGAAAAATGACAAGTATCACATAAAAGCTATATGTACATAATAACATAGGATAAAAAATAAAAAATAAAAATAGCAAGGAATAGATAAAATAAGTAGAAAGGTGGCCAGTTATAAACAATTTACAATTATCAGTGTGTAAACAGTGTGTAAGGTGCTGAGCTGCAAAAGGATGCAGAGTACAAAAAAGTACAGGATGTGTGTTGTGTGGGGTTTTAATTACATAATGGACCGTATGGCCTGAGGGAAGAAGCTCCTTCTCAGCCTCTCAGTCCTGGCCATGATGTAGCGGAGACGCTTGCCAGAGGATAGCCACTGAAACAGTTTGTGGTTGGGATGGTGAATGTCCTTAATGATCCGGTTTGCCCTGGACCTGCACCGCCTGGTGTAAATGTCCTGGAGGCAGGGCAGTGCTGTCCTGGTGATTCGGCGCATCAGATCACACTGTGAAGGGCTTTCTTGTCCTGTGAGCTGCAATTGCCGTACCAGGCAGTGATGCTCCCAGAGAGCACAGACCCTACTGTGGCAGAGTAGAAGGATTTCTGCAGTGCTGTTGTTGTCCTTACACCATGATGACAGCACCTCCACCTCATCCAGATAGGCTGTCTCGTTGTTATTGGAGATCAGGCCTACCACCACTGTGTCATCTGCGAATTTCACAATGATGTTGGAGTTGTGTGTGGCTATGCAATCATAGGTGTAAAGGGAGTAGAGCAGTGGACTCAGGATGCAGCCTTGGGGGGCACCGGTGTTGAGGGTTCAGGAACTGGAGGTGCAGTTTCCAATCTTCACCACCTGCGGTCTGTCAGTCAGGAAACTCTGGACCCAGGAGCATAGTGAGGAGCTTAGCCCCAGGTCCCTGAGCTGAACCCTAACCCTAACCCGTCTGAGGGGAACTATAGTGTTGAACACCGAACTGTAATCAATGAACAGCAGGCGCGCATAGTTCCCCTTTCCGATGTCCAGGTGGGAGAGGGTGGAGTGGAGGACGTGGGAGATGGCATCATCAGTACTCCTATTGGGGCGATAGGCGAACTGAAGGGGGTCTAATGAGCCAGGCAGAGATGAGCAGATGAAGTCTTTAATGAGTCTCTCAAAGCACTTCATCACCACAGAGGTCAGTGCTACAGGGCAATAGTCATTTAAGCAGGCCGGGTTGGTCTTCTTGGGAACAGGGATAATGGTGGACATTTTGAAGCATGTGGGGATGACAGAATGGGCCAGGGACAGGTTGAAAATAGAGGTAAACACCGGGGCTAGCTGGTCAGCACATGATTTTAGCACCCGCCCAGGGATGCCATCTGGGCCGGCTGCCTTCCTGCTGTTCACTCATCTCAGAGCTCTCCTCACGTCGTGCTCTGAGACGGAGAGTGGGCGGTCCTCGCCGGTCAGGTCGCCCGCTACAGTTGCACTAGCGCTAGACACAGTGCCAGCATTGCTATCAGTGTTAGCGCTTGAAGCATGCATAGAAGGTATTTAAATCTTCCACCAGAGAGGAGTCCACGTCAGCCGAGGTGTGCGTTTGTCCTCTATAATCCGTGATCGTCCGAAGTCCTTGCCACATGCGTCTGCTGTCATGGTCACACAATTGAGCCTCCACTTTGTCCCTGTACCGCCTCTTAGCCGCTTTCACCGCTTTTCTGAGCTCGTAGGACGCCGCTTTGTGACATATCTCCAGTACTGAGCCCTTCGTTGTAGGCAGCGGTGCGTGCTTTCAGAGCCTCGCGGATTGTTTTATCAACCCACGGTTTCTGGTTAGGAAAGACCTTAACAGTCACCGTGGGAATGATATTGTCTGTCAGCTTGGATATGAAGCACGTCACCACTTCTGTAAACTTGTTGACACCAGCAGAGCTCACCTGGAACATGTCCCAGTCCACGTCACTCAGCACGTCCTGTAATGTGGCCTCTGATTGGGCAGGCCAGCATCTGACCTCTTTCGTTACCGGAGCTTCCTGCCTTAGCCTTTGTTTATATCTCGGGATGAGGAAGATGGCGGCGTGATCAGCTTTACCAAAAGCTGGGAGAGAGGTGGCTTTGTAACCGTTATTGAACGGGATGTAACAGTGATCCAATGTGTTTCCACCCCTGGTAGGACATGTGACGTGTTGGAAAAAGTTCGGCATAACCCGTTTGAGGTTTGCTTTATTAAAGTCACCAGCCACGATGAGGGCTGCATCCGGATGTTTGGCATGGTGTTTGTTGATGTTATCATGTAATGTGGTCAGAGCAGCGTCTGTGTCCGCCTGCGATGGAATATAAACGGCAATGGTGATGCCGAAGAGAACTCCCGGGGCAGGTAGTAAGGGCGACAGAGGATCGCTAGGTGTTCGAGATTGGACGAGCAGGAGCGCGACAGAACAGAAACACTCCTTGAATCACACCATTTGTTGTTAGTCATGAAACACACTCCACCACCTTTAGATTTTTCGGATTCCTCCGTCCTGTCCATGCGAAACACGCAGAATGTTTCAGCGGGTTGAATGGCATAATCCGGCACCGCAGGGGAGAGCCATGTCTCCGTGAAACAAAGGATGTTGCAGTCTCGTATGTCCCTTTGGAAGTGGACCCGGGCCCTGATGTCCTCCAGCTTGTTATCCATGGATTGAACATTTGCAAGCAGGATACTGGGTAGGGGTGGACGGTGTGCTCCCGCCCGCAGTCTGTTTCGGACCCCGGCATGTATACCCTTGGTGTTTCTGCTTCCTGCTTCTCCTCGGAGGCTCGTTTCCATTATTAGGATCCGCGTCCCGGAGGATCTCTTTCGGCCAAGTGGAGCTATCATGTAAAACTTCAGAAAAAAGGTATGTAGTTCTAGTTGTGATGTTCAGAAGTGTGCTGAGATCGTAGGTTATTAGTGCAGACGACCGGGAGGTGAAAGAGCACAAAAAAACTACATAAATAACAAACAAAGCACAGTCTAAGCGGAGCAGTCGCGACGGCGTCTGGTCTGAGCCGCGCCATCTTTAACAGCATGACCAATAGGATTGCTAAAACCAACTAACAAAAATGAATGCCTGAAGGGCAGCATACCCGTTAACAATCTCTCTTTACCATATTTTTCTCCCGCTGAAGGTAGCAAGTTTACTAGTTTAACAAGTTTACTCACTCGCTTTATCGTTTCTGCCATGACGAGAATTTTTTTCAGGGATGGGAGGGGAGAGCGCCGCTTTCAAACAGTGAGGGGGGAGAAGACCTGGTTTTAAAAAAATGAAAAGCTACTGAATAGGCCGGGAGGAGCTTCGATTCGGACCGACTTGTCAACAAGCTTTAGAAAAGAGGTGAAAACAGCAACACAGCTGGCCCCTGTGTGTGGCTATTTATTTACAACATAACGTCTCATGAAAATCTCCACATAGTACACTATAGTTTCAGGATTGGTTATAGGGTCTGAAATCGCTGGTTTAAGATCTTTCCTCAGTGTAAACATACTATATCTTGCGCTTGGAAGCTGAACTTCAAAATAAAAGCCCCCCATACGCTTACTCACACTTTGTAAATTAGTCCCTGCAATTCAATTGATGCTGCGGTGCGGCATGAGAAATGATGACAACACCCACAGACGCAGGCATATGTTGGTTATGTAGGTTTAAAGGGCACTTTCTTCTAAGAGGGCAATCACACAGGTGCCCGGGCACCGGTTGACAACTATGTGTGTACGTGACTGATTCCAGAGATTACGGCAATCAGCTTAAGTTTGGGTCAAGATTTCATTTTTCAAGACAGACACAGGATTGTGATACAGCTGATTTCTGATTTTCTGAATTTATAAACACACAACTTGATAATGGGAGTAGTGTTGATTGATAACTGAACTAACCCTAACCCTATGATGTAGGTGTTTATTTGCCTCAACAGTTGGCAGCACAAACTTTATTAGACACAATAGTAACTGAGTTGTGTTGGATAGTGGATATTGTGTTATTGTCATGCTTGACCTTTATGTTTTCCCTCACAGACGACTGCAAGGAATCTGCAGGGTTATGTAGCAGGGAACACTGTTCCTGACTGAACCCACTGCATCTCCAGTAGGATCCCATATATGGTAAAGTTACAACTCCTCCCACTAGCCAATCTTTCAATCAGTGCAGGTAGTATAAAAGGGAGCTAGTCTGGTAGCTGGCATGCACTCCTGACTCTGCCCGCTGAGCCCATGTTTCCCCCTGCTGTGGTCTTTATGTGTAATTCCTCACCTTGAGGTAGGGAGCTAGGTGATATCATGCTACTTGGGTCTTAGCATGTTTTGTGTTCAATTCTTTTAACCTATTCTTTTCTCTGTAGACTGGTAGCTTTCCTGATGGTGGCCATTGCAGATATTTGCTTTGGGTAGTAGCAGAAGGTCATCTGTAGGCTGAGTGAACGCTGACTGGTGCATCATTCAGCTGAGGTAACTGTTCTGTTCAGCCCATGAACGTCAGACTTGGTAAGTAGGGTGCTTTAGAGTGCCTGAGGTAACATTTGGTCTATTGTTGGCATGGCACCTTATAATGGTATGTCTCTTTATAGGTCCCTGCCACCGCTGCTGTTTTGCCTGAGTTGGATTTGTTTTCTTAGCTGTGGAGGGTGTTTACAGTGCTGCTTGCCTTTGCACACCTTGTAACTGACTTGTCTGTAAACCAACTGGTATAACTATTTTTTTCCCCCTAGAGGGCATGTGTTTCTGGAGGTTTGGTAGGATTCTACAGTGGAGCTGAGTGCCGCCCTGGTGGGCGGTTAGTCACCCTGGTGAGGTCCCTTCACTGCATGCTGAGTATGAACACTGGGCACCTAAGCTTGGTTTTGCTGTGGCTGCACTTGTGAGTATTGCACCCCCTAGGCACCTGCCCTCCTAGTCTACCTCCCTTCAGTGGCCTTAGCCCACTCTAGTAGTTTTTCTACCATGCTGTAGTTTTAATAATTGTAGTTCCTAGTAATTCTAGTTTTTATTCAGTGACTGGAAGTAGTTTTAAACTAAAAGATCCTGTATTTTGTGCTATTGTAATAAACTAGTTAACAAGGATAACAAAACAAGAAGTCCAGAAATTAAGGGGTAACAATTTTGTTTGACTTATAAGATAGTTATAGTGTAACTATTTTCGTAATTACCGCATACTTAAAAAATAATTACAGGGTACAATAACATAATTACGGGGGACAAAAGAATTGTTATCGGTGCTTGTTCCCTGTAGTTATGGAGTAAGTACAAGGTGTGTGGGCTGTAAAATAAAGCAGTGCTGGTTCCCCTCTTTTTCCCTGTAGTTATGGAGTAAGTACAAGGTGTGCGGGCTGTAAAATAAAGCAGTGCTTGTTCCCCTCTTGTTCATAGTAATTATAGAGTAAATACAACGTTTCCCCATAGTAAATAGTTTAACAGAAAGTCACGTTACTGTACCCTGTAATTATTTTTTAAGTATGCAGTAATTATGAAAATAGTTACCCCATAACTACCTTATAAATCTCTCATAATTACAAAATTGTTACCCCATAATTCCCAAACTTCTTGTTTTGTTACCCTGTAACTACAGCATTGTTATTTTATTAGTACCCCATAATTACTAGTACTAGTAACTAGTTATACTGTAATTAGCGGGCTGTAAAATAAAGCGTTACCAAGAAGGTTGCCATCTCCACTAGGTGATGTAGCCTATCTTGCTCATTCAAAAGTAGGGGATACATTTGTGCAAATGGAAATTGACCGGAAATAATTGATAACACCATTAAAGAATAATTCCGGTCATTTCCAACATGGACCTTATTTTCCTAGTTTTTGCCATCATGACGATTGACTTTACATACCTCCTATTCGCAGGGACCACTGCTCTCCTTTACACACTGAAAGGGCCAAAGCAAGCAAAAGCGATTAAAACATGTCCTTTCAAAACAATAACATCCACACTGCAATGGGACTGATTTCCAATTATCCATGGCCTGAAACTTGCGTATATTATGGTATTAGATATATTATTATAACGAGCATGAGCTAGATGGCAAGTAGACCATTTAAGTGGTCTGATGCTGCAGTTTTTCTGTAAATACGAATTGCTGACTGGGAAAATACATTCACGTCTGTGCTCTAGTGGTAATTACAAGTATGATATGTGGGAATTTTTTGCGGGCTCTGATATCTCCCAACTAGCATCACAAATTGTAGAAGTTTTCACAAGTTGCAAACATAGTGAGGAATCCACAGATGTCGGCAGTCCAAGATATTAAAAATCCAAACTTTCAGTTATATTCATACTAAAACAATCAACCATACTTAAGCAAAACAATATTTGTTGTAATTTGTTTATGGTTGATTTAGAATTAAACACAAATACAAATGACTTTGGATGTCGGCGTTCCAATGAGTAAAACATGTCCTACCTTGGTAATGACACAGACAGTAATTTTTTATTCTTTGGTTTACTAGCTAATGTTTTGGGTGTTTTCATAAATTTTGATAGATAAATGTGTGAACTCTGAAACGATTCTGTCTGTCAGTTAGCAAGGTATCTCAAAAAGTTATGAATGGATTTGCACAAAAGTTTGTGGAAAGATTGGTCATGGGGCAAGGAATTAGTGATTATCTCACCGATTGGCCAAAGGGGGGCATGGCAGTGGGTGTAGGTTCTCACAAAAAGGCATATAAGTTCCAAACAGATTCACGTAACACCATCAGCCCCAAAATTGGTACAGTGCTAGAAAGGCACCCTTAATAGGCCCTTTTCACACCGTCATTGTTACAGCTTCCATATTGAGAAACTGGTGCATTACAACTTCCTGTGGCAAATTTATTATTGCAAAGAGGTAACTTTAGGCATAATCTGAGAAACCCAGAAGCTTTCGTGACACAAAGCGAGAGCGTCGCACGAGCTTCTGGGGGCAATGGATAGAAATCTTGTACGGGAAATAGAACGAGACCGCGGGGAGGTCTTAGCGGGTAAACGCCCCCTATATTTAGTGAATAGTCACCAATGTTACTTAAATACCACAATGTAATAATGTTACCTACCATTTAAGTGTGTAGGGCAGCAGAAAACGTTATCAGGTTACTGTTTACAAATCCCGTTATTAACATGCAGGCAAGTTTGAAGCAAATTGTGGAATTTTAAATTTCACTTGTTTTACAATTGGAGACTCTGTGCTACTGGTCTACTGTGCATCTTCAAATGACAGATGTGATGTGATTAGAGATCGATTTAGGTCAATTTCTATACACTGACCAACTTTTTATTTTGTGATGGTCGGTGTAAACTTTTTTTTTTTTTTTGGATGCTTTATATGCCGAGATGACGCTGTGGCTTAAAGTCCCGCCCCTCAACCATGATTTGTGGTTTTCAGTGTCAATGGATTTCAGGTCAACGCCCCTCCGCACAGAGTTTGGATACATTGCTACCAGAGAGCGAGACTACTTCAGTTGAACTCTAGTTTAGATCCAGGAGTCAACAAAAATAGTCTTTGTACTTCACAAATGTTAATTTTGGGCAGATTGTGGAGCAATTTAGTGAAGGCCAGAGCTGGCAACAGGAAGTTGTAATGCACCTGTTTCTCAATGTGGAAATTGTTACCATGACGATGTGAAAAGGGCCTATGGCCACTGAACAAATATAACCCAACAGAATAAGCTCTCGTGAAGTAAATGTCATTTGCTTACTTTCATAGCAGTGGTTGAAGAAGAGAAGAGTTGACACATTTATCAATCACAATTTATGAAAACATCTAATTAACGCTCATGCACATGGCTCTGACATATCTGACTTTGCCTTCTTAATGGGTTCATTGGAAAACATGAGAATGCTTTCAAGCTGAAGCACTGAAATTACGTTCTTCTGCTTGCTTCCGATATGACTGAATGCGTCAAAAGAATGGCAGCCAGCAAAGTAAACAAGGACAAGGTGTGTGAGCAATGCTAAAAAAGTATTAAATGGACTATTTTAACAGAAATGTTGTGTTGTAATTGTTCAGTCACAGCTATTTAAAGACACGTAACTGCAGTGTTAGTGATATTTTGTTGAAAGGGCCTGTTTTATTCACTTTTTGGGTTCAACTGTTAAGAGACTGCTTTGGCCCTGTATTGGAGAGCAGTGCTCCCGGCGAACTGGAGATATTTAAAGCTGTACAGTGAAATAAGTGCTGAAATTTTAAACAATCAATCATCATGGTGGCAAAAACTAGGAAAATAAAGCCCAAGTTGAACATGACTGGAATTATCCTTTAAAATGGTTGTTTACTTTCTCATTTTCACACTCATATAGTTTCACCAGAAAGCATTTTCTCAATTGTTGACATTGGTCTTGGAAGGGTACCTACTCAGTCAAAAGCTAGTTTATTAGTGGTCCAAACACGAAGTGTTATTATTATTATTATTATCATTATTATTATTATTAGTAGTAGTAGTAGTAGTAGTAGTAGTAGTAGTAGTAGTAGTAGTAGTAGTAGTAGTAGTAGTAGCACATATAGATTAATGACCATGCAAAAGTCTCTCCAAAAGTTGGAAATGAGAGACAATTCTCTGTTGTATGATGATATGATAAGTAATCCTTTCTGAGGCTGCTCTGTTTAATAAATGGGATACTTTGGAAGAATGAATGGGAGAACTTGACAGCAGCTCAAAAAAGTGTCAGAGATTGGGATCTGTGAATCTGTGGACAGTTGTTCCTGTCCACAAATAAAACTGTTTATGATCAAAGGAGTAACGTATGTAAATTTTGTTTACCTTGGTATACCATCACAGACAAGGTAGCCAAGCTGCTCTTTTCATTGATGGTCTCAAAATCAACCAATTTCTACATGGTTTGTTACTGGTGTTGGCACACCTCCATCCTCTGGTTGTGCAATGTGGAGGCAGTAAGAAAAGGGCACAGAAAGACTGTTCCCAATGTCACTATGCAGTTAACCCTCTAAGGTGGTTGTTTGAAAATACAACTATTCCAGTCAATTACTTTTCTCCCTTTGTGGGGAATAACCAAAATGAATCACATTCAAGAATCCCTACAGTATAGTCATATAAAAGGATATTCATCATTTGCTTATAGTAGACTTCAAGTAGCCTATGGAAGAATCCAAAAGGAATACTGTATACATTATGTACTCTTATACGTTACACATACCCTTCTCAATCAGTGCACACACACACACACACACACACTTGCACAATAAGATGTACATAAATGTATGCATGCACACACACCTAGAAAAATCAAGTGTTTCCCATCCAGCACCTCTGAAACAGGGGATTTAAACATTTTTTAGCAGCCAGCTTACCTTTTCCAACGAGCTGCTTGGTTTTGAAGGTGTCCTCTCTCCCTCTGTCAGGGTCTGGTGATGGGTGCAGCTCCCTGGAGAATGTTCGGCCTCCTCCTCCTCCTTACATCCACAGGTGACCTCCTCTCTTTCTTTCTCTTTCTCTCTCTTCTCAACTACACTCCATTCACTACTGTATCCTCTCTCACTCTCCGCTCTCCTCTGCAGTCTCCTTTTCTTTTCCTCCTCTCTCTGTCTAACCTCGAGCCACGCACAAGATGGAGGAGACCTTGAGATAATCCCCTCCTACATCTGATTACAAATGTGAGGCTGCAATCTTCAAATCCTCACTCTGTAACAGAGTGAGGAGCTCGCTGGTGGATGGCTTATTTAGCTGTGGTGGAAGATGGACAGAGGGGGAGGGGGAATGATAATGAGATAGTCAGGCAGCGAGCATCATTGTCCCTCCACCTGGGAGAGGGAGAGAGAGACGGAGAGAGGGAGGGAGGGAGGGAATGAATGTATGAATGAATGTGTGCACTAGAAAAAAATAAAACAAGGAAAATGCGCCACCCTCCCTCTCTCTCTCTTTTCTGTGTTCCCCCTTTCTCCTTGTCCACACTCTCACACACACACACACACACAGACACGCGCGCGCACGCACGCACAATCTCCACTCTGACCTTACCTACTGCTTTCGTTCAACACTCTCTCTCTTTCTCTCTCTGTCTCACCCCTCTCCACTCTCCATCACTCTATCTCTGTTGCTATGGAAACTGCAATACTCAATGGGACTGTGTTGAATGTTCTTTTTTTTTTTTTTTGTTCGTACTGCAGTGAGACAACAGACAGCCAAAACAAATCATCTGGGAACTGGCTGTGTTCAAGGTTGATACTGTTGCATCCCACCTCACACATGCTGTCACTGCTTTTCATTTTCCATATGTTTCATAAAACATGGTAGAGACTAATGACACTAAAATGGTATGTTAACAAATGGCACGGCACATGTCAGTCTGCATAACATATGTCATACAGCAGGTTTGCGCTATTCAATTGAAATCTCTCAAACTGTATTTTTTCCTGAGAAATTGAGGCTGGCCTGCAAGAGTCCCCTGATTATAGAAAAATATGCCACAATCACTTAAAATTATAATCCGGAATATTTTCATATAAATAAATGTATACTGATACTCTTTATTGTAATACTCTTTATTGCAGATTGACATAACACAATAGTGATTCAACATATAGCCAGTTTTCAAAAGCTTTTACATTTGCTGTTCTAAACAACTGGTGTCGGGTAGGTAGGTCTTTCCTGGGAAAAATCCTCTGGTGCACAGGTGATGTGTGTGCGTTTTGGGTTTGTTTGGAATAAACAGAAGAAGCGCAGTTACCATGAGCAGCAATAGCCACCATGACTGAACAGACAAAGAGCCCTAGCTACAGAAACTCAAACCCCACAATGACAGTTTAGCGCAAAAAATGGAGACAAAATAAAAACACCACAGCAATGACCGCTTAGCACCAAAGATGGCAAGAAAATAAGAAAAAAACAAGAATGTTGCAGACTACCCCAAGAACGTAACCTACAAGGTTATGAGATGATGACGTGTGGTTGGATCTAGTAGAAGACAGACATAACACAACCTGTCTGATAGATCAGATTTTCCTGGGTAGTTGTTTGGATCTCTCCTTATTGGACATTGTGTTGAGGTTATGGAAAAGGCTAATGATATTAGGGATCTGGTGGGAGACAGAATAACCTTTAATCTGTCTAACCGCTAATTATCTTATCTGACTACATGTGGTAGAGTTCTTTAATATCACTGTTAGCATATGATGTCTCCTATCTCGGAGGAGTGTGTGTATGTGTGTGCCAGGGGTGTCTATGTCTGTGTGTATCTGTCACTTGTGGTGGTACTGCGTATTTGAGCTGGCTGGCTACAGTCAAGTCATTTTTAGCAATTTAGTTCCTGGAAATTATTTTTATAAAAAATATAAATGACGCCAGTGGAGATTAGAGTTGTGTGGTACTGTGTATGCATGTAGAGTTATAAAAGATACTTTATTTCATTCTGTATGTGTGTGTGTGTGTGTGTGTGTGTGTTAGCATAGCTGAAGGTTAATATATAGAGCAAGACTGTCATTAAGATGAGGAGAACATCTGCAGTGTGTGTGTGTATGTGTGTGTGTGTAGGAGGGGGGGGGTTGGGTAGTGACAGCTGTGCACAGATTAAGGCTTAGATTTTGTTGGAGCAGCCAGATAACCTTCATGGTGTGTGTATGTGTGTATCTGCATGCATGTTCCTGTTCTGTCCATTTGTATCAGAAGGGTTGGATCAGATACACAGCCATTTACTACAGTGCAGCCTGCTCCAGTGGCCGCGCAGCACATAGCCAGATCTGAAATGGAGCTGCAACTTTGGAGATACATATGGCTTCTATTTTTGTCAGACTACACAGTAGTGTGTTGTGTATTTGAGCCATATAAATGTATATAAATATATATAATAATAATAATAATATTATATATATATTATGTATGTGTATATATATATATATATATATATATATATATATATATATATATATATATATATATATATATATATATTATATGTATATAATATATAAGATTTTGCTTAGTATAGTCAGTGGATGATGCAGTTAGCCTGTGTCTCCATTAAATCCTGGAACACCTGGATAAGCCCAACTGCTATGCCTGGATTTTGTTTGTGGACAGCTTGGCTTTTAATACCATCATACCTGAGCTGCTCCACCATAAACTAGCTCAACTCAACGTGCCCCCCACCATATGTCTTTGGATCACTGACTTCCTAACAAACAGGAAGTAGATTGTCAGACTTGGTGCATTTCACTCCAGACCTCTCTTCACCAACATAGGTGCCCCTCAGGGGTGTGTGCTATCTCCTCTCCTATATTCACTCTACACAAATGACTGAACTGCCAATGACCCCTCAGTCAAGCTGATCAATTTTGCTGATGACACCACAGTGGTAGGCCTCATTGTTGTTAATGATGACAGCATCTACATGAGAGAGGTGGCCCAACTGGCATCATTCAGCTCCTCCAACAACCTGGAGCTTAATACCCATAAAACAGTTGAACTAATAATAGACTTCTGGGGGAAACAGCCTGCTCATCCACCCCTGCAAATTAATGGCTCAACCCTACAACTGGTTGAGTCATTCAAGTAACTGGGGACCACAATATCCAACTCTTTGAAATGGGACGACAACATGAATACAGTATTGAAAAAGCTCAACAGAGGGTGCACTTTTTGAAACAATTAAACAAACTAGACATCTCCCCTCCCATCCTGGTCCGCTTCTTCAGAGCAATTATTAAGAGCATTCTCACTTCGACCATCACTGTCTGATTCTCCTCTGCCTCCTGCCAGCTGAGAAGATCATCACAAGCCCCTATCGTCAATCAAGGAGCTCTTCACCCAGAGAGCTAAGACCAGGGGCCTCATTTATAAAAAATAAAAATGGTATGACGTTGATAGGATGAAAAGTCAGGGAGCTATTACAAAATAAATGCTTGAAATAATCATAGATAATAATCTAGCAATGCCTGCTCTGTCCAGGACATTTATAAATGTTTTTCTGGAAAATAGAAGGCTGTGAAACTTCATGATGAGCTGAAAAACAAATAAAAAGTGGTTTGATGTTGATAGGTTGAAAAATCTAGCCGAATAAAGCTGATCGCCACTGTGTCTCTCTCTTTCTCTCTCTCTCCCTGTTTCCCGCCAGTGACCAGGTGCTACTCATTCCCAAATCAGCCAGTCCGTATATGAGATTGTTTTTTCACTTTGTGAACCATCTGCCTTTGTCAGATGGTTCTAGTGTTTTCCCTAGTCCGTTCCAGCCATTTTCCTGTCTGCCTGATTATTTGTTATCCCGGTTTTGATCCTGCCAGTTTTTTGACCTTGTTTCTCTGCCTGTTGTTTTGGTACCTTTACCTGAGTTTTGCCTTTTCTGGTTTTGACCTCCTGCCTGTTTGAACTACGAGGCTGCCTGCTGATTTAAAAACCATATTAGAACTGTATTTCTGCCCCCACCTCTGTCTGCATTTGAGTCCTCTCAGATCTGTGACAGTACGATCTGACCAGAATGGATTCAGCAGACATGAATCAGCCGCTGTGGAGGGACTATGTTGGGGGGACAACAGCAAGAAATCCAGACAATTAACCATAATCTGCAAGCCTTGGTTAACAGCATGGACAATATAGCTACTCAGCTACAACAGCTACAGCTTCCTCCCCAGCCACCACCTGCTTCGCCTCCTGCCGCTCTTGCTAACCCAGCACTCCCTGCTCTTCCAGTCCGAGAACCATGTCTGCCACCACCTGAACGCTAGTCCGGGGAACCAGGTACTTGCAGGTTTTTCCTCTCCCAGTGCTCCCTAGTGTTCGAGCTGCAACCCACTAGCTTTCCCACTGATTGTTCATGCTGCTCGTCGGGTGAGCCCTGGAGTCGGGGTCAGCGCTGTGGGATTCCAACTCACCACTCTGGACCTGGTCACTGACGAGATGAAGAAAGTCTTCGACCAGTCTGTGTTTGGTAGAGCGGCTGCGGTAGTTGCTAGGTATCCATCAAGTTAATTGTAATGTATAAGATTATGCCATTGAATTCTGCACTTTGGCTGCTACATGTGCATGGAATCCCGAAGCTCAGTTTGATGCCTTTCTGCATGGACTGTCTGAAATTATTAATTTTTTTTTTTAATATTTTATTTTAAGAAGTTTTGTTGTTTTACAATACATATCACAGATCAATAACAGCCATCTGTCTGCAATAGTGTGGTCATGAGAGAAAAGAAATGAAAGAGAGGAAAACAAAAAACAACCTCCCTCCCTCCCACACACCCACCCAGGAAAGGAAAACGGGGTTAGTAAAAAGTAATAAGGCAAGAAAAAAAAAAAAAGAAAAAACACAAATACAATGTCGCCAGACATAAAAACAACAGTAATAAGGAGCATACACTATGTCATGGATATGCAATTAAGTCAGATATACAATAAAGTGTTTTAAGTACAACCAGTAGAGAAGCAATATCATGTGCTATTACAGTTTTTTACGATTGCTAGCAACCTTTTATCAGTTCTGTAGTCACATTTTCATAACTCTTAACACAGTTAGCACAACATCGGTCTGTTGCGGGCCATACCATTAACACATTTCTTGTTCCTTTGACACAAAATGCATTCACTGAACACATTTTAAAAACTCTTGAATTTCTTTTACACATAAGCTCAACCAAGACCAAAACTATGGATTTTTACTGCCAAATTTACAAATGCTTTCACACTGTATGTCAGAACAGATAACCTCATGTTCTAAACCTAACTTATAGGCTAAAGTTGAAGTGAACAGCAGTTCACATTGTACATTGAAACATGTACATTTTTATTGCTAGTGAGAAACAGCTGATTGAAGTTATGCAAATAGACCAATCACAGCTGAACACTGCCAGGGGTGGATAAGGCACGCCAAAAGATACTTCCCAAGGTGCATAGCCAGAGAAAATATAAGGAGTGATGTGGACGAGAACATGTGGCCAAATGCAGAAGACCGGGTAGATTAGAAAAGGACTGTGTATTTTTCTTTTTTTTTCTTCTGTGCCTTTTTCTGTTTGTATATTTTATTTTTACACCACTGTAACCAGCAGCTATACTGCAGATTTTTGTTGATCTCTTGCAGTAATTTGCTATAGCAAATAAAGCCTTTACTGCAGCAATTCTGTAACGTATTCCTTTTTCATATACTGTACATTCTATAAAGTAAAGATGAGTCATTCACTTCTGATATAGAATGTTTGCAAAACATTTACTACACTCAACAAAAGAAAAATGTAGAGTGACTTCAAAAGTAACTGCAGTGCGAAAAACAATTGATTATCAATATACTGTCTATTGTATAAGGGTAGAACTGACACATGTAAAGTAATGCATTTTCTGTAATACCATCTGCTGTTAGTATTTTGTATGTCATTGTGCTGTGATTGACTAAATGTTCCTGTTGGAAGAAAACATGTGCTAGAGTTTTGAAAGAATTATTTGATTTTGAGACATGTTTGCAGTGTTTTGGTAGAGTTAGTGTATTTTGACAAAGTATTCTTGCATTTTGAAGATTTGTGTTGGTGTTTAGTTTACAATATGTGATTTTGAGCATAAAATTAACTGTTTTGCCAACTGTGTGTTGTAGGTGAGTTGGTGTGTGAAGAGTTTAGAAAAAGTATTATAAGTATTGAAAAACGCTTGCTAGCGATCGTAAAAAACTGTAAAGCACCCAACAAAAGGGCCCCAGATTTTACTGAATTTTTCTAAGGACTTAGACCTGCTGTAGCAGTTTCTCTCAAGCTGCAGGGAGGAGACCATCTTGTTGAGCCATATTTTAGAACAAGGAGATGAGGTGGATTTCCATTCTTTCAAAATTACCCTCTTGGCCACTACCATGCCGAACATAAGAGCTTGCTGCTCATTGTGTGGTAGTTCACGGGTGCTATCTGAGCAGCCAAGTAGAGCCAAAAGGCAATCCGGAGAGATCTCCCTCTCATACACCTTGGAGTACCAATCAAAAATGTCCGTCCAGTATTTAGATAATTTGGAACAAGACCATAACAAGTGAGTAAGGTTACCATCTGAAGACAAGCAGCGATCACAGAGAGGTGAGACAGAGGGATACATTCTGTTAAGTTTAGTCTTGGAGTAGTACAGTCTGTGCATAACTTTGAACTGAATGAGTTGGACTTTGGCGTTAATAGAGCATGACTGTATTCTGCGCATTCCTTCAGCCAATACCTCATCAGAAATGTCTGTGTTAAGCTCTGAGCACCAGGCGTCTTTTATGTGACTGGAAGAAACTGGTAAGAAATAAGAAACAAACTACTGAGTGTTTTGAATCTGGTGGTGAGTTCATAAGATTGAAAAGAGGATGGTCGGCAGGACAAATTTTATAGTCGGGGATACTGTTACGGGCATAATCTCTAACCTGAAGGTACCTGAAGAAGTGTGAGGTACATTGAGGTTGCAGGTATTTAACGCTTATATAACGCTTTTTTGATCTGATTAAATATTTTTAGTGAATTCCAGAGGATACAACTATTGCATGCCAGCTTGTTAATTAATTCAACCTTGGAAAACAGCATTGCTGGAAGAGAGCTTTTCAAATGAACATGTGCTTCCAAGTCCAGCCACCTGGGGGCATCCGTGTTAGTGGTAACCTCCCCAGGGAAGTAGTCTTGCCAAAAAATCAAGACTCTAGCATTGGCAGCCCAGTAATAATGTTGGAAATTAGGAAGGGCAAGCCCCCCTATGTGCTTAGGCTTCTGCAAATGTGCTTTAGAAATACGATGTGTCTTATATCCCCAAATAAAAGGCATGATTATGGCGTTTAAACTTTTAAAAAATGACGCGGTTAAGAAAATGGGTAGATTCTGAAAAAGATAGAGGAATCTGGGAGGAGTGACCATTTTAATGGCGTTTACACACCCTATAAGGGACAGGGGTAAAATTCTCCAGCTCTCTACACTCTTCTTCAGGTTTGTGATCATTTCCCCAAAGTTCAACTTAAATATGAGTTTAGGATCTCTTGGAATAATTACACCCAGGTAAGTGAGATGGTCATATAAAATTTTTAAAGGTAGCCTGTCTAAGAACTGGGGGTCTGGGTTCCTTGAAATAGGCATGAACACACTTTTTTCCCAGTTAATTGAATATCCAGAGAAAGTACCAAACTGTTTGATTAAATCTAAGAGGTATGGCATGGAGGACGCAGGATCAGACAGATACAGGACAACATCATCAGCATAAAGCAAAATACGGCTCTCATAGTTATGGGGGGAAAAACCATTGAATCCAGGGCGTGGAGCCGGTCAGCGTCAGGCTGTGGAACCTCCGTATTGAGAAAGCTGGAGAAATCCAGGAGACGATCAAAGTAAGACTGTAACACACACTTGGCTTAAAAAGGAAAAAAACACGAAACTGTAAAAACGTAAAATAACTGCAGCAGGTAATCACAGCGGTAATCACAGAGAGTAAATACCACAAAATTGCTAAAAATATCTCAGAGAGGAGAGGAGGAGCGGCTGCCAGTATGCGCCAGCGTTCCCTCCGTCAGCCAGCACAGCAGTGTCTACAGCATGATGATGATTCCTGATGCTTATGGCTAGAGGCTCAAGGGCTAAATTAAAGAGCTGTGGACTAAGGCAACGCGATGAAGCGAGAAGGGATCAGACCTGTCATAGTTGGTGAGAATGGCAGATTTAGGGTGGGCATATAGCATTTCAATAAGAGATCGGAATCTAACACCAAAACCAAAGCGCTGTAGGACTTTAAACATATATTTCCATTCTATCTGGTCAAAGGCTTTGTGCGCATCAAACGCTATAACTGCTGAATTGGTGTGCTTATCATAAGTATTATATACTATGTTAAGCAACCTTCGAATGTTTGAAAAAGAAAACCTTCTAGAAATAAAGCCTGTTTGGTCAGAATGGATAAGAGATGCCACATGTTTGCCTAGTCTGTTAGCCAAACCTTGGCCACCCTGATGGGTCTGTTTCATCCCTGCCCTTTAAGTAAGAGACATATGTTCGCCTCATAAAGGGAGTCGGGGAAAACATTCTTATCTATAGAGTGTTTAATCATTCTAAGTAGTAAAGGGGCTAAAATATCACTGTATGCTTTATAACCCCCCCCGCCCCCCCAAAAAAAAAAAAAAAAAAAAAAACATCTGGGCCCACTGCCTGCCCATTAGGGAAGGATTTTATTGCATCTAGTATTTCCTGTAAGGTGAAATCAGCATCCAGATCCTCCCTCGCCTCATCACCAAGCACCAGCATATCAATGGAATCAAGAAAGCCATCAATCAAAGAATCAGTAACTTGACATCTAGAGGTGTACAGGCCTGCATAGAACTCCTTGAAGCGATTATTTATATCTTTAGGGTTAGTTAGCAAGTTCCCTGAATTGGATTTAATATTATGAATTGCCCTGCTAGCCTGAACACCCCTCAACTGTCTAGCCAGCAGTTTGTCTGGTTTGTCCCCTAGTTCAAAGTGCTTCTGTCTGAGCTTAAGAATGAGATTGTTAACCTGGTCACCAAGAATGGAGTTATACTCATTTCTCAATTTCAAGATGTGATTAAGGTCAGGTTGGAGCAGTCTTTTAGACTCTCACAATCCCAAAGAGGGAAGTTGTACTTCAATCTCAGACAGTCGCTTACATCTTTCTCTCTTTCTGGAGGCTTCATAGGATATAATATGCACTCTCAAAACAGCCTTAAGAGACTCCCACAATGTAGCATCAGATACATCCCCAGTGTCATTTGTATCCATGAACTCAATCAATCTGAGCTTCATTTGATCATGGAACGTTTTCTCCAAAAGCAAAGAGGGATTGAATCGCCATAGCTATAGTGGCTTTTTAGTAGAGAAAGCTTGACTAGCATGGTCAGTGGAGCGTGGTCTGAGATGAGGATACTGTGATATTTGGATTGCAGGACACTAGAAATCAATTTAGCATCGACAAGAAAAGTTTATTCTGGTATGATTTAATAAAAACATTTTTAAAAAGAATAATCTCTGTCTGTGGGGTGCTGCAATCTCCACACATCCACTAAATTTGTAGACCTCATCAAGTTGGTTATTACTCCAACAGAGGTAATGGTCGGCGGGACACAGGTGGATAGCCAATCAAGATAGGGGTCTAGATAACAGTTTAGGTTGCCACCTAATATCAAATTAGTGGTGCTAAGATCGGGAAGCATATCAAAGATTTTACGGAAAAAGTTTGGATGATCCCCACAGGGACCATAAACATTCAAACGTGATTGGAAGTGAAGTATTACGTAATTTCAATCAGGAAGACTACTTATCATTCACTCATGCTTTCTCTTTACCCAGTCAGAGTTGGTGAACACTTTTCCTCTTTTCCAGAGAACCAATCAGAGTTAGCCGTCAGTTCCCTCTCTTTTTCAAAGAGCCAATCGTCTAAGTGACGGGAGTATATACACGTCACCTTCTATACTATTCCCCTTCTCTCAGAAATATGCCGTATGCTGCTGTCATTCCAGTCGCTGTGCTTACCTTCATCACGTCGTCCTACCACGTGCTGCAGCCTCATGTTTTTCCCCCGTATGGCTCCACGGAAGTATCGGTATGCTCCCGTCAACATGTCCGCATCAGAAGTCGATCAAGATCCAGGAGACGTCCTGGTGTCGCGAGTCTCTTCCTTGCTGCATCTGTTTCCATCCCTCGAAGAAGTGCCCGATCAGCGATCGCAACACTGCTAATTTGCAGTCCGAAGCAACGCCATTTGGTCGCCCCTCAAGCCGTGAAGCAATCACTCTATTGCCAGGTAGGTGTAAATGCAAAAATTTACTTCACCCATTGTGGGTCAAAATGACTAAGCAAGGTTCAAAAGTCTTCTGTGGATTCTTTATTCAGACATGCATGGTTCAGTTCAGTGTTCCAAACAAGTAACAAAGAAGTGACAAAGAACGGAGTTCAGGATCCACTTATATAGGTTAAAGTAAACAAAACTATAAATCTTGGCCCATAGCCAAACCTACTTGGCTCAAAACCAACCCACTAGTTCAGACTTTTAACTGCATGTCCACCTATAGAATCACTCAAAACCACACATAACCATATATAGTGATCATGCATGCATTCAAGCACTGATTACATCATTATAGTAAGCTGGACAAAAGACACTCCACTTTCCAGGACAAAGGACAGAGTGTACTATCCATATAAAAAAGCACAATATTCATTTTATTTCTTACATTCCTCCCTTTTGTCACAAGGTGACAACTAAGATTAAAATAAAATAACACCAGATACATCCTACTCTATGTATACTTCACTTAAACAGTGAGGAAAACATCACTTCTAAGAGCTACAAACAAGCTTCAATCAACACGAATAAAAAACAGAAATAAAGGAAAACAAAAAAGGAATAAAAAAAACCCTCGTCTTCAACCCATGAGCTTTACACTCAGTAGAGGGCTACCACTCTGGAGAGGTGTACTAGCACATTCGATGCAGAGTGGTTTCCCCTCGTTCATCTAAGAGCTGCTTCGTTGTTGTCACTATCATCCTAGAAGACAGATGCATTTTGCAAAATGGGAGAGACAGGGAAAAAGAGCAGCAGCTTTAGCTGCAGCTTCAGCAACAGCATTTCCCTATGAAACTGGATCAACACCACCTGTATGAGCCTGACAATTACAAACAGCATGAAAATTATGACACATTGAAAGCATACTGAGAATCAGTATAGACTGTGATATTCTTACCAGCACCTAGAATAAAAGCACGAGTTAAGGCAAAGAGTTCTGCTGCTTGCGTAGAAAGATGTCCTGGAAGCTTAGCACTTTCAACAACATCATGTGAAGTGCAAACAGCATAAGCAACACAAGGAATACCCTCTTCCCTTTGTGCTGAACCATCTACAAAGAAAACACAGTCAGGATTAGTCAATGGTGTATCAAACAAGGCATCGCGAGGTTTCGTAGCAAGGTCAATCACTTGCAAACAGCAGTGGGGTTCACCATCTTCTGCTGTAGGAAGAAGTGTAGAAGGGTTAAGAACAGTACAACGCTTCAGAGTGACATGAGACATAGTGAGTAGAACATTCTGCCAATGCAGCATTTTCGCAGGAGTCAAATGAGCAGTCTTAGCCTGTAGGATAAGAGAATGAACAGCATGTGGAACATGAACAGTTAAAGGACACATAGCAAAAAGATCGGCAGTTGCAAGAACAGCTTCAGTAGCTGCAGCAACAGACCTGAGGCACGAGACCATTGCTCTCTCAGTTGTAGACAGATGTTTAGAAAAATAACCAACAGGACGTTGCTTATCACCATGGGACTGAGTTAGAACAGCTGACATAAACCCATCTCGTTCAGAAACAAACAGATTAAAGGGTTTACTATGGTCAGGGAGTCCTAAACAAGGAGAACTAGAAAGAGCCAATTTCAAGTCAGTAAATGCTTTGTCAGCTTCAGTAGTCCAAGTCAAGGAGTCAGTCATGGCCAGATGTTTACCACCGAATGTGATATCATACAGAGGTTGAGATATCTCTGGGCGGCAATAGCCTACAAGACCCAAAAACGTTTTCATTTGCTGTTTAGTTTGAGGTTTTGGTACCTCCAAAATTGCAGTAACACGTTCGGGACCGAGTTTACGACCTTCAGGTGTGACTATATGTCCTAAATACCACACGGACTGTGAAACCAGCTGGAGTTTGGTTTTTGAGACCTTGTGTCCGTTCTCTGCTAAATAACAGAGAAGGGAGACAGTGTCTTTTTTGCAGGCCTGCTCAGAAGTAGAACACAACAAAAGATCATCCACATACTGTATCAATGAACTACCACAAGGAGCCTCCCAGCCTGAGAGGTTCTCAGCTACAGCCAAAGCAAACAAAGTGGGGCTGCTTGAGAAACCCTGAGGCATACGAGTCCATGTGTAGCGTTTACCATTGAAAGTGAAAGCAAACCAGAACTGGGAGTCCGGATGCACAGGAATGCTGAAAAAAGCATTAGCCAGATCAATCACAGTAAACCAACAAGAATTAGATGGGACTTGAGACATCAGAGTTACCACATTTGGTACTGTGGGCGCTGGATGTTGCACAGCGTCATTTACAGCTCTCAAATCCTGAACAGGTCTCCAACCACCATTAGGCTTCCTAATGGGCAGAAGAGGGGTATTACAAGGAGAGTGAGGACATTCCACAATGGCACCCTGCTTCTGTAATGACTCAATAACAGGAGCAATTCCCTCCACAGCCTCTAGGCTGAGGGGATATTGCCTCTTACATGGTCTGAAAGAGGATTTAGGTTCTACCACTATAGGTGTTGCAGTTTTCATACAACCACAATCAAATCTACTACTAGCCCATAGTGTAGGCGGAACCATAGAGATCATATTCTCCTCTTCAGTTGTTAAAGGCATATGAACAAAAGAAGTGGTATCTGGTTCTTGATTAAAAAGAACATCCTCATCTACATGCTCTGTCAAATCCCAAAAATAACCCTCATGTGTTGTCATAGTGAAAATACCTAGCGTCTTAGAGGAAAGAATGATGCCTTCCGGACTGCAGTACATATTTATTCCCAAAGCACACATTAGATCACGGCCTAACAAATTCACTGGACAAAAATCTGTCAACAAGAAAGGATGATCTCCTATGTAATCACCATGAGTGACAGAAAGTGGTTCAGAAATCGGTTCTAACGCCGGGACTCCTGATGAGCCAACTGTTTTAAGAAATTTTGTCGATTTAGGCGCATTTGGGAGTAATTTGGACTGCACAACGGAAACATCAGCACCAGAATCAACCAAAAAGGGCACTACTACATTTCCTACTTTCAAACTTAATTTAGCTGCTTTCTGTTTCTGTGGGTCTAATTTAGTATACTGACCATAAGTTATAATAGGGCCAGTGTCTGCCTGTCCATCTGAACTTTCTTGTTGATCTATCTGACCTGTCCCCGCTGTCTCCTATTGGTTAGCTGGCTGAAATCCTGGAGCATTCACAGATAGGCTTGAGGGGGGTGCATGTGGCCAGGATCCATCAGGTGCATTTTCCTGTCTTTGTATGCTATACCTGTGTTCTGATGAACAATCACGAGCCATATGACCATACCCCCCACAGTTGAAACACCTTAGACGTTGCTGGTTGTAAAACTGTGTGGATGGCTGTCTTCCATAGCCTCTTCCTCCACGTCCTCGTCCTCTTCCTCGTCCTCTGCGCATTTCATTGCCCCAAGTTCCCATCTGTTGATAAAACATTAACTGTGCAGATTGGATTTTCTTACTGTGTCTTTGCTCGATGTCAGTCTGGTTCCTTTCAGCATGAAGGACATGAGCCCAGACTTCACTGAGAGGTTTGGTTTCCCAGGCGATGCACGTGGCCACGGTTTGGCTCTTCAGCATTGGATGAAGGCCTTGTATCAACGCATTCTTCAGCAGACTATTATAGGCATCATTATCCTGGTCAACTCCTGAATGGGCAGCAAACACAGATTCCATTCTAGCACGATAATCAGTAGCAGACTCACCATCATTTTGCTTGGTCCTGTAGATGTCGGGCCAACTGGTACGTAAAGGATATGCTGTTTTCACAGCAGCATAGAGCTCATCCATCTGATCTCTGTAGCTGCGACTGCCTGGATCATGATTTGTGTCCCAACTGGCTGGCTTGATGTTCGGCCATCTCAACAGAAAACACCTGCGACATACTGCTTCCACCTCTGCCAATGTAGGATTATACATTATCAACAACTGTTGCATTGCGATCACCCATTTCTCACCTCGAGTTTTATTGGGGTCCGGCAATTCTGTGGCAACTTCCTTCAGTTCATCAGGTTGCCATGGCCTGTAGACCATGACATGCGGCTGCCAAAGACCTTTTCCGTCATCTGGCTGTGGATTCGGATATATCATCATGGGCATCTGATTCACTGTCTCTGTCTGTAGGTTCGCTGCCATACTACGAGTCTGTGGGCGGTGTGTAACAGGAGTACCAGAGGCGAAACCTACATTTGAAGGAGGAGTTAAAAACCCCAATGAAGCCTCCTTCTCCTTGAGCTCAGACCTTCCCACAGTTTGTAGTGTTGGATAAACATTAGATGGTTGAGGTGGAGCCTGAGATGTAGGAGGGGCTGAAACTGCCTCCTTCAGAGCCGCCCCCTCATCTTCATCATCCTCTTCGTCACTCTCGTCATCACGCATTCCTGAAGGTGGAGCTACGCGAGAAAGAGCATAGGGGGGAGGCAGATCCCTCTCTCTGTCCCTAATTTTCTTCATCTTTTTCCTTCTTCTAACCCTTTCTTCTGTTTTCTTACATATCTTTGCTGTTCCTTTTGAGAGCATTATATTAGCTACGGACTTTACTGCCTTAGCTTCTGCTTCTCGCTCCCACTTTTGGAAAGCATGCCAATTTACCTTCTTTTTTCTCTTCTCACTCAATCACATCTTTTCCTTCTCTTCTTTTTCTTCCAACATAACCCTACATCCGGTTAAACAATTTACACTCAAAGTGCCTCTCATGGGGAAAATACCTTCAGTAACATAGTGCCAGAGCGGAACCTCATCAACCACACTTTTACCCCATTGGTCTACCATCACTTTTACAGGACCCACTAAGGGGTCTGTAAGTGGCTCCAATTTGTCCAATGTATTTCCCATCTTTCACCCAGTTGTGGTTGCCTTCTCTATTTTTTTTTCTTCACACAATTAAATCCCCCTAAACAATAACTATTTCAAAAACGAATAATCCCTATATTACAATCAATAATTAGTGTCTACAGTTCACAAATTATAAAATACTCCTTCCCAACATACACTCTTAATTCCTATACCTTGACCACACGTTGTATAACTCCATTCACACAATGCCAATGGAATGTAGCATGATATCAGCCAGGTAGTTTGTACGACACTTTCGTTCAGAGCAACGTACCCCTTGTGTGGATAAATACCCACAGGACACTGATATCACCACTTCATTCCCATCCACTCACAGTACATCACAAACAATATCTCCCCCTAAAAACTTTTTTTTTCTTTTTTTTTCTTTTTTCTTTTTTTTTCTTTTTCTCACTTAGGATCCCTTTCTACCCCCTGGGCTATGTCTCTTTTTACCCCCTGGGCTATGTCCCTGACTATCTTCTTTATCTAATAACGGCAACATCCCTGAGGCCTAACTATCCTCCCTGAGCTAACATTTTACGCCCTCCTGAACTACCTAGGGTTCTATTTTTTTCTTTTCCTCTCTCTCTACAACTATGAAAATACCTCCCTGAGGAAAAACTTTTTACTCCCTCCCCGAGGAAGAGAAAAAAAATTCACAGAAACTCACCACTTGCTCTCTTAAAACGGATGGACGACCCACTGAACACCGCCCTCGCTGATTTCAGGCGGGATCCAGGCCCCCCTTTTTCTGGAGCGGAATTCTCCCTGAGTCTCCTGGAGACTCCTGTGCACAGTTGAACCCTCAGTCAGTCTCAGACGGCGCTCAGTGATATGTCCATCCCATCCTCGTCGCCAAACTGTAAATGCAAAAATTTACTTCACCCGTTGTGGGTCAAAATGAATAAGCAAGGTTCAAGAGTCTTCTGTGGATTCTTTATTCAGCCATGCATGGTTCAGTTCAGTGTTCCAAACAAGCAACAAAGAAGTGACAAAGAACGGAGTTTAGGATCCACTTATATAGGTTAAAGTAAACAAAACTATAAATCTTGGCTCATAGCCAAACCCACTTGGCTCAAAACCAAACCCACTAGTTCGGACTTTTTACTGCGTGTCCACCTATAGAATCATTTAAAACCACACATAACCATATATAGTTATCATGCATGCATTCAAGCACTGATTACATCATTGTAGTAAGCAGGACAAAAAACACTCCACTTTCCAGGACAAAGGAAAGCAAGAACAGAGTGTACTATCCATATAAAAAAGCACATTATACATTTTATTTCTTACACATCCTAGTGTGAACAAGCTGTGTCCCATTTCCGGGGCCGCCTCCTTCGAAGGGCGTGGTCCACGTAGGTGTGGCCTACGGAGGAGCGAAGGCTAGGCTGGACCTGCGCCAACTGCCCAAAATGGGACGGTCTACAGAGGATTCCGTTCTACATCATAGCGAGTTCCCGCCCCTACGCTCCAGACGATAAACAACAGTAATACTGGTCGCTCGCTACACTACAAAAGCACGGAAAAATGGAGTTGAGTGATCTCACGATTGTTTTGGTTACTTATTTGATTTACCTCATAGTGGAGGAAATGGAGAGCTCGCCGTCGCTTGGTTTACCTGAGGATGAGCACTGCAGACCGTGGTCAGGTAAGGAGGCTAGATAAATCAAGTGTTATTTAAAGCTTTATGCGTAACAGCTAACTTTTAGCTAGCTGCTGTGTGGCAGTTTCCACTAAACCTAGGCAACAATGTAATGTTACACTAGAAAATGTTTTAGTTTAGTTCTAGTCATGGTTTAGTAACATTCAAGTAATAATTCTAGTCATTAATCAAATACAGTATTAGGCCTATTGAACAATAGCACAGTAGCCCAAATACTGGTTGTCGCAATCAGAAAATCACTGAGTTAGTCTTTTATGTCTGTCACCACATCAAATATGTGTCTGTACATATACTGTATATTTGATGTGATGACACAGACATAAAAGATGATTTTAATATTGTGTATATACAGTATACTGTATATATATACAGTATATACTGTATATATCTATATATTGGAGACATATATAGATATGTTGTAGGCCTACTACTGTAGGCTATTTGACTAATGACTAGAATGTACATACATGTAGTAATGTTGGGTTTTTAAGAGGAAAAACAAAATCTACTACCTTGAAGAAACTATTTCTTTAGTAACTGTCAAGATGGGTAACACTAATTTTATATGAACTCTCCACAATTTAACATGATTTATTTGATAACTTTGATACTTTTCTTCCAATGCAGAGACCCCAGTACTGCAGGATAAACCTGTCAGTGCCTGTGCTGGAGAGGTTTTTTGACAACCACGACACCCGTCCGGATTTCCGGCTGAGTCGGGAGGCCCTGGCAGTCCTGCTTGACCTGCTCAGCCAAGATCGGCGTCATGGATGGGGTGCCACAATCGAAACCTTGGTGTTCCTTTTCTGGCTGTCAAGTGGGGCATCATATCGGGTGGTCTCTAGAGTGTTTGGGATGCCCCGTTCCACTGTCCACCGCATCGTCCACAGAGTGACAGAAGAGGTGGTGGCGATCAGGCACAGAGTCATCCACTTCCCGAAGACTCCAGAAGACCTTGAAGCTGTGTCTCATGGAGGGCTGGCAAGACACCAGGCATTCCGGAGGGCTGTGGGAGCAATCGACGGCTGCCATGTTCGTATCAAGCCACCGGGCAATGCTACAGAAACAGTAAACTGTTTCCCTCGATCATCCTCCAAGCTGTGTGTGACCATCGGGGCTGCTTCATCGACACCTATGTGGGCTGGCCTGGGTCAGTTCATGACTCCAGGGTGCTCCGCCAGAGCCCACTGTACCAGAGGGCTGTCTATCCTCCTCCAGGGAACTTCCTCCTTGCAGATGGGGGGTACCCTTGCCTCCAACACCCACTCCCCCTCATCAGCCCCTACAAGAGGCCTGTACAAGGTGTGGCAGCCCAGCGCTTTAACTCACACCACTCCTGGTCTTCATCATTCCAAAGGCACGTTCTATAATAGAACGTGCCTTTGGAATGATGAAGACCAGGTTCCGGGCCATCTTCCTGCAAGCGCTGGAGGTCAAGCCCACCTTTGTACCTCAGGTAAGTAATTACTCCATGATGGGTTTTTTTTCTATAATTACATAAATAAATCTGTCTAGATAAACAAATCTAACAGTAGTGTATTTTTTTGTTGTTTAACAATTTGTTTCAGGTGATAACAGCATGTGCCGTCCTTCTTAACATCTGCCTCGGGGCTGGCGATGTCATGGCACCAGAGGATGAGGAGGACATGGATGAGGATGAGAGTGAGTAGTTGGCGGAGGCAGCAAGTGGTGCTCCCTGGCGTAACCAGCTGTGTGCGGAGGTGTCCACCCTGGAGGAGGTGCCCCCTGACCATAATTATTTTCAGTAGGCAAGTTAACTAAACTGTTATATTCCGTCCTCCAGTGACCTCATGATCCCTTTTAAATCACTAAGCTTCCTGAAAACACTATCTCAGAGTGTGATGTATGATTATCTCCACCCATCACAATCCCAGTCACAATGAGGTCTAGGTGTCCAACAGGGGAATCAGGGCGGGGATGCACAGCTATATTTTATCTAAATTAGCAGAACTCAGTTGTTATTCCTACTTTGCCCTGTACACCAATGATTTACGTACAAAGCCTTGTAGTAATTGTATTCTACCAATTGAGTAGTAACTGTATTTTGCCAATTGGGACAGACATCCCTGCCCTGATTCCCCTGTTTAACACCTAGACCTCATTTTAACTACAATATGATTGGTGGAGATAATCATATCAATTTCTGAGATGCAGTATTTTAAGGAAGCTTGGTAATTTAGGGAGGGTCATGAGGTCACTGTTTGTTTGTGTATTTGAAGGACTATAAAGCTGAACAGCAGCACAATATATGGCATATTCTTACGTGGCAGTTAAGGTTGTATTTTGTATAGCACTGAGTGTCTCCTCTTATTCTTGTCCCTTTCAGAAACATCTTGGAGACATGGCAGCCGTCGATTACAGCATGCCAGCCCTGCAAACCCATCTCACTCCTTGGACGATGCGGTGGACAGCCCAGAGGCATCCCAAACTCTTCTGGAGACCACCCCAAATGATGTCCGCTGACAGAGGGAGAAACACCAGGGTAACTGTTGTGGCAGTCCATCCATGTCGCCGGTTATTAGTCAAGCAGCACCATCAGACTCCCTGCTCAGCTGACCACTGAAAAATTTAGTGTTGTTCGTTTTTTGAATCAGTTCTTTCCAGGCCATTTTGTTGCCAGTTTGTTAATTGTTCAGTATTTTTATTACACATTTTTATTAGTTCATTGTTCCTATTTACCAATCTATACATATGGCCTTAGTTCAATGTTCATTGTTCCTATTTACCAATCTATACATATGGCCTTAGTTCAATGTTCATTGTTCCTATTTACCAATCTATAATATGGCCGTAGTTTGATCACTGTGCCTTTTGACATTCCAATTTGCATCAATTGCATGTCGTGCTGTGTAAATAAAATAAACAATTTATTTTAAATAAAATATTTATTTAACAACAGAATTCATACTTTTTTGTTCATTGTTTTTCAATTAATTTTTCCAAAATTGAAAACAAGCGATCTGCTCTCACCCTACTCTCCTCTGCACGCTTTTCCTCCGCCTCCCTCTGGAACTTCATATCCTCCCTAATGAGCTCCAGCAACTCGTCGTCTGTCCTCCTCGCTCTCTTTGGTGGCCCTGGCTCAGATGCTCCTGCCTCAGATGTCCCTGCCTCTCCTTCCTCCTCCTGCTCCTCCACTGCTGCACTTGGCCCTGGTTTGTCCTCTTGGATAGAGGCAATGAGAACGGGGGGAAATGGAGTGCCTCTGTCCCAGCACCTCATCCATGGGGACAAACCAGGGCCAAGTAGCAGCAGTGGGTTTCCCGCCACTGACTCCCTCTCCTGACCATGGACACTTGCAATCCTACAATAGAGGATAACATGACAGTCAAAAACAATGTCACAACTTCAAGGCACATTTACAATAATGTCTTTATTAACTTCCATGATTGTAACAATTATTATTGCTTACAAGTTACTATACAATGTGCAAAATGAGAAAGTGGTGTTTTAGTTTAACAACCATTTTTATCTTTTTAGGCACTACAAATTTTGGCAAAGTAAGTTTTCCAGTTGGTATGTGTTCTGATTAATTGTACAGCTCAATATAATCCCATGTCATTCTCTATTTTGTACCTACCTTATGAACTGAGGTTGTGATACATTCTCTCCTGAAAGACTGATGATTTTTGGGGTTGTACTAAATTAATAGACTAAAACTAGGCTAAATACCTTCACAAGCAAATGCAACTTATTGGCAGTACCCAGGGCCCCAAATCACAGCCTTTCTGTTTGGAAGTGGGAATGCATCATACTTGTCTAATGTCACAAATCTACTAGTCTATTCCTAAAGTAGATTTGAGGTTGTACCTGCCTCTCCACCTATTATATGTATATACCTATAACACACAGACCTACTGAATGCCAGATGCCATTTTCACAGAAAAAATATAAACAAGCAACCGGCGATTTTGGGATACTGTGGGCCGCAAAGGATACACCGGTTCTGTCCTTCAAATTCGGCCAAAATAAGGCTGCATTTTCTCGGCCGCATTTGCAGGAGCCTTTGGAATGGGACAGCCTTCATGACCCAGTATGACGTATTCGGCCTCGAAATGCGGGCTTCGAAGGACGCAGTACCGGAAATGGGACACAACTATAGATCAGTCATTTAGTCCGAGCTGCCTCATCTAGCAAGCATTCAGCCTGGTAGTCCAACCAAAGTTCCAGATGCTATGCCTAATTGCTTAAAATATGAATGCCTAAGGTTTTCCTCTGCCTAACTCTCGATGCATCAGGCCTGTTCAGTCCTCTATACTTGCTGCTCAGGTCTCTCAAGCCCCCAATATCTGGTGAGTGTCATGCTTCTCACTGGTGGTGGCGTTTCTAAGCACTCGCATTCAATAAAAAATATGAATGCATTTCATTAGTATTTAGTCTCACATAATCAATGTGTCAATTCATTACATCTATTTTGTATACGGTTTTACATCTGTCTTTCTCCAGTTAATTTGGCATTGAATTAACACTGTTTGTCCAAAGCCTTTTATCAGTTAACGACCCAGTCCGTTCAGCATTGAATTAATTCTGTCTGTTTTCAGCTAATGACTCAGTGCAATCAACATTGAATTAATACTGCGTAAGTCTTCAGCCTTTCATCAGCTAATGACCCAGTTTATCCAGTATTGATTAATACTGTCTGTCTTCAGCTAAAGATTTAGTTCAATCAACATTGAATTAATACTGTTTAAGTCTTCAGCCGTTCATCAGCTATTGATCCAGTTCATTCAGCATTGAGTTAATAATGTTTTGTCTTCAGCTATTGATCTAGTTCATTCAGAATTTAATTAATACTGTTTTGCCTTCAGCTATTGATCTAGTTCATTCAGAATTTAATTAATACTGTTTTGCCTTCAGCTATTGATGCAGTTCATTCAGCATTGAATTAATACTGTTTTGTCTTCAGCTATTGATCCGGCTCATTCAGGATTGATCCGGCTCATTCAGATTTGAATTAATACTGTTTGTCTACAGCTTTTCATCAGCTACTGACCCAGTTCATTCAGCATTGAATTAATACTGTTTTGTCTTCAGCTGTTGATCCAGTTCATTCAGCATTGGGTTAATATTGTCTTACCTTCCGCTATTGATCCAGTTCATTCAGCATTGGGTTAATACTGTCTTACCTTCAGCTATTGATCCAGTTCATTCAGCATTGAATTAATACTGTTTTGTCTTCAGCGATTGATCCAGCTCATTCAGGGTTGAATCAATACTGTTTTGTCTACAGCTTTTCATCAGCTACTGACCCAGTTCATTCAGCATTGAATTAATACTGTTTTGTCTTCAGCCTTTAATCAGCTAACAACTCAGTTCACGTGCCATTTTGTCTTCAGCTATGATCCAGTTCATTCAGCATAGCATTAATGTGTTTGTCTTCAGCCTTTCATCAGCTACTGATCCAGTTCATTCAGCATTGAATTAATACTGTTTGTCTTCAGCCATTGATCTGGCTCATTCAGGACTGAATTAATACTGTTTGTCTTCAGCTTTCATCAGCTATGATCCAGTTCATTCAGCATCATATTAATTGTCTTTGTCTTCATCCTTTCATCAGCTACTGACCCAATTCATTCAGCATTGAATTAATGCTGTTTGTCTACAGCTTTTCATCAGCTATGATCCAGTTCATTCAGCATCATATTAATTCTGTTTATCTTCAGCCTTTCATCAGTTAATGTCTCAGTCCATTCGGCATTGAATTAATACGTTTGTCATCTGCCTTTCATCAACTAATGACCCAGTTTATTCAGCATTAATGCCGTTGCATCACCAGCCTTTCATCACCTAAAGGCCCAGTTCATCTGGCATTGAATCAATAGTGTCATGTCATTTTGAGATGCTGATTTAACTAAGTTAGTCCTATATCAATACTGTTATTTGCCCCACATCAGTATTGCCTCAGTAAGTCTTGGTGTAATGCTGTTTAGTCAGTAGCCCAACATCGGCTAATATCTCAGTTGTGTCCCTCTCAATTTTCAAAACTTTTATTCTTCTTTTGGGGGGGTTGTCTAATGCCTAATTTATAAGGCGGCAATTCATTTTATATCTTCTATGACTGTATCCTAATATCAGTACATATTCCATGTTTTACTGGCCTTCATCTACCAGTGTATATCTTGTGTTGTACTGTCCTACATCTATCAGTATTTCCAACCAAGGAGTTTTCCGCTTCTGTTTAACGGGGGCAGTGGTCTTCTACTGCTTATTCTTCATCTGTTTTGCTTGATCATTCTGCAATATTGTCTGTCCAAAATCTCTCCAGCCATAATTGATTGGTAAGTGAATCGTGCATATCATTGGTGGTGGTGGTTTTAAATATGCTCTCCATGCTTCCTCCTTTGCTTATGCTTTTACTCCGCCTCTTGGAGTAGTTTCGAATCTAAGCAGGCTTCCATTTATCTGCACTCTAAACTGGCCTTCATCTACCAGCACCCTGTATTTCTAAGCTGGCCTTCATCTACCAGTACCCCGTATTTCTAAGCTGGCCTTCATCTACCAGCACCCCGTATTTCTAAAATGGCCTTCATTTACCAGCACCCCGTATTTCTAAGCTGGCCTTCATCTACCAGCACCCCGTATTTCTAAGCTGGCCTTCATCTACCAGCACCCCGTATTTCTAAAATGGCCTTCATTTACCAGCACCCCGTATTTCTAAGCTGGCCTTCATCTACCAGCACCCCGTATTCTAATCTGGCCTTCATCTACCAGCACCCCGTATCTCTAAAATGGCCTTCATCTACCAGCACCCCGTATTCTAATCTGGCCTTCATCTACCAGCACCCTGTATTTCTAAAATGGCCTCCATCTACCAGCACCCCGTATTTCTAAAATGGCCTTCATCTACCAGCACTCCGTATTTCTAATCTGGCCTTCATCTACCAGCACCCCGTATTTCTAAAATGGCCTTCATCTACCAGCACCCCGTATTTCTAAGCTGGCCTCCATCTACCAGCACCCTGTATCTCTAAACTGGCCTCTATACCAGCACCCTGTATTTCTAAACTGTCCTACCAGCGCCCTGTATTTCTAAACTGGCCTTCATGTACCAGCTCCCTGTATTTCTAAAGTGACCTTCATCTACCAGCGCCAGTATTATTAAGCTGGTCTCATTTACCAGCAGTCATTATTTCGTAAGTCAGCTTTCCTTTTACAGCACTAGCCTACTGGTTGTAGCCGATCTACCGGCATAAGGTTTATTTGGCGAGCTCCTATTCACCTCCCCTTAATCATCAATCATCATTTTAGGTGGCCTTAAATCCAACATTCTCTCATTGTCCGTCCTTTACGTCTTTAGCAGGCTACTGTTCTAACTCTAGAATATATTTTTGGGGGACATCCTAATTCCTACGTCTATCCCGGATGTACTCCTAACTTCATGAATGGGAGGAGTTCCTCCATGGAGCTTACGCCAAAGTTTACATCTTGTTTTATGTCATGAATAAACTTTTTACTCGAGCATTCATCCTAGTCTCTCCTGATTGAAGTGAAGTATTATGTAATTTCAATCAGGAAGGCTACTTATCATTCACTCATGCTTTCTCTTTACCCAATCAGAGTTGGTGAACACTTTCCCTCTTTTCCAGAGAACCAATCAGAGTTAGCCGTCACTTCCCTCTCTTTTTCAAAGAGCCAATCGTCTAAGTGACGGGAGTATATACACGTCACCTTCTATGCTATTGCCCTTCTCTCAGATCTATGCCGTTTGCTGCTGTCATTCCAGTCGCTGTGGTTACCTTCGTCCCTCCACCACCCCATCACCACCAATGTCCAGGCTCCAGAGGAACTCCCCGGGGGGACATCCTAATTCCTACGTCTATCCTGGATGTACTCCGAATGGGAGGAGTTCCTCCATGGAGCTTACGCCAAAGTTTACATCTTGTTTTATGTCATGAATAAACTTTTCATTCGAGCATTCACCCTAGTCTCTTCTGATTGAAATTAGTTGATGCTACCCGACACCATGACATATCTGCCACCCAGGTCAGTGATGACCGAGGACATTTGGAATGGAATAGATTTATGAAAAAGGATGGCATCACCTCTTGCCTTTTGAAGAAAACGCAGATTGATACACTTGAGACACCCAGTTGGTTCTCAGGCGCCTCTGCTCTGTTGGTGCTATATGGGTTTCTTGTAAAAATATTATGTCTGCAGACAGTGATTTCAAATGGGCAAATATTTTACCTTTTGTGTTCCACGAGACCATAGTAATGGGCTTCTCATTACCCACAATATTAACCCCTTGTGTCATTGTAAATTAACATCAAGTACTTTATTGACATAGGCATGGAATAGGAATAAAAATAATGAAGTCTGGCGATGAGAACCAACCCACCCTCCCACTGCCGCTTCCCCAAATGAAGCGGCAAAAACCTACATAAACTTACAGAGACAGCTGGGCAGGAAAAAAAAAGAATAGCACATAACATTACTGTAGCTAGATTCATAACTGCAATGGGCTGTTCCTCTGTCACTCCATTGAATAAAAATGATAATAAAGTTCACGGCCTTATGAAGAAAAAAATAATAATAATCAACAGTTCATCCGCCTCTTCAGAGCCAGCCAAGAGTCATTTGGTGAGAGTCTGTGCAAAGCGCTCCGCTTCCCCAGGGGTGTCATATGTTTTCACCGTAGCATTGTGCTCTATGCGTAGCTTGGCTGGAAAGCGCAGGCTGTACTTCACACCGGCTTCTCGGAGGGTCTTCATCACATCGCTGTAGGCTCTGCGCTGGATCATCACGTCTGTGTAGTCTGGGAATATGAACACCCTAGATCCATTGTAGGAACAGCGGGCCTTTCTCGCGGCTGAGACGCAGGATCCAATCCTTATCTCTGTCGTGATGTATTTTGGCAATGATAGTGCGTGGCTTCTGTCCTTCAGCAGGCTGGGGTTTCGAAATTCTGTGAGCTCTGTCCACTTTGACTGGCTTGTTAAAATTAACCCTGCCAAGCAGTTGTGGAATCAATTTGCTTACAAAGTCAGTGAGGCGTCCTTTTTCCTCACCCTCTTTAATTCCCACAAATTTCAAATTAAGTCTGCAAGACTGATCCTCCAAGTCATTAAGTTTGGCGATGAGAGCATTGTGGTCAGCCAGCAACTTCTGGTGGGATTTTTCCACAATGGTCAGACGGTCGCCGTGGTCACTGACTGCGTGATCAATCTCAGAGACCAGCTTCCTTGTCTTACTCTGTTCTAACTGCAGAGATGACAGAGTAGATTCAAGTCTGTCCAAACGAGGTGATGGGAAGCCGTGTCTCTTCCAGCGTTTTCTTCATATCTTTTCTCTGGTTTTCAATTGCTGCGAGGATAGCACAGGTGGTGTCATTAGGGCGTTTTCCCCGGGTGGAGTGCTAGTTACTCCCTCATTGCTGCATGCCGACAGGTTGGCTAACTCGGGTTCGCTAGCCATGCTCCTTTTGTCTCGTGAGGTGGTGTTACTCCGAGTTTTTGGTTTCATCGGCAGTTTTCCAAAGCGGCAGAATGTTATAAAACGTTTGATAATACTTTTGATAGCAAACTGGAGCAAAGAAAAGGCGAGTTTGACAGAATCTGGACATAGACAGAGAGGAGCTCGGAAGAATGCGACTACTCCATAGCTGCGCCGGAAGTATTCAACATTCTTGACTCTCCTTCAACATTCTTGACTCTGTCTGAAATTATTAAAGATGAATTAGCCTCCTGGGAGCTGCCACGAGACCTTGACTCCCTCATCGACCTCTCCACCCGCATTGACAGCAGGTTACGCCAGTGCTGGAGAGAGAGGGGCTCCGTTGGTCCCCGTGCTCCCCGCAGGGAACCAGCCATTTCCGCCATCCCTGGTCAGTCTTCTCCTGCTGCTTCACCTGCCTCCAGTGCCGACAACTCCCCAGAACCGATGCAGCTCAACCGGACACACCTGGCACCAACAGAACGACAGAGGAGAATCACTTCCAACTCCTACCTGTATTGTGGTCAGGCCAGTCACTACATTGCTTCCTGTCCGCTAAAAGGCAATGCTCACCAGTAAGCTGGAGGGTAAGCGCAATTCCCCGCACCTTGCTGCATGCCACCCTGCAGTGGGGAAAGCAGCAGTACTCCCTCCGTGTTCTGATTGACTCTGGGGCAGACGAGAACTTTATAGACACCTCCCTGGCTGAGCAACTGCGGCTGCCTACATCCCTGCTGCAGGCGCCACTAGAAGCCAATGCTTTTAATAGGCAGCTCTGGGTCGAGTAACACGGGTCACCACTCCTGTGGGTCTTCTGATTTCCGGCAACCATCAAGAGGAGATTTCCCTCTCCTTTGATGGACTCACCTCAGGTACCCATTGTGTTGGGGCACCCCTGGTTGTTGAAACACAATTCGCAAATTAACTGGGTTACCAACACTATTATGAGCTGGAGTACCTAGACCCCAAGTCGGTCTTCAGTAAACCCAGAGCCACCTCTCTGCCTCCGCACAGACCCTACGAACGCGCCATTGATCTCTTGCCTCTATTCACTCACAGTCCCTGAAACACATTCATGAATCCCTGGCTGCCGGCATCATCCGCTCATCTCTCTCTCCAGCCAGGGCTGGATTCTTCTTCGTCGATAAGAAAGACAAGACCCTCCGTCCCTGCATTGACGTCTGGGGGCTGAATGACATCACAGTTAAGAACCAATATCCTATACCTCTCATCTCCTCCGCCTTTGAGTTACTCCAGGGGGGCACCATCTTCACCAAGCTGGATCGCCGGTATGCTTATCATCTGGTCTGCATTCGGCAGGGAGATGAGTGGAAAACAGCATTGAACACTCCTAGTGGTCATTACGAATACCTCAAGGTACTCGTAATAACCAGATAGGTCACCCAGATGGCATTGACCTGTCGGTCCAGCGGTGGGAATGGTCGGCATCGGTCGGCAGCTGAAGACATAGTTGGGTGAACGTTGGCACTAGGTCGGAAAAGCAATGCTCTGATGAACAACATAAATGGTTGAGCCAACGGTGGCTCTATGCCGGTCACATATAAAACTGTAGCGTGTAGAGTCGAAATTATCAAATCTAGAATTTAGTAAAGGTATGAAAATATGAAACTTTGATAAAGATATCAATTTACACTCGTAAGGGGCACCACCTTCCTAGATGAAGGACCTTTACTTGTACTAATTAGTCATCAGTCTAAAGATCGTGAAATCTTTTCAATTCAGGGATTACTTTACTCTGCAAGTAAGGGAACACATAACAACTTCTCTGTAATAAATGGGAATATTTATTTAACTATTCAAGCATAACAAATTCAATGAGATAAGCAATATAAGGCACGTATATTGATCACCAGAATGAAGCACGGAAACTATAGACTAAAAATAGACATGAAATGCAATGAAACACAATAAGAATGAAGGGGAAATGATAATGAAATATGGGAATAAGAATTGGCAGCAGTAAATGGAGGTATGTATGGATCAATCAACCAGAGAAACGAGGCGGAAAGCTATGGGGCAACTAAACTATAAAAGCCTAACTTTTCCTGATCTATTTAAGTAATTTGAAACTAAACTTTTGCATCAACTCTCAGCAGGAAAGACGTGGATAATCAGAGCCTACTTTGTTCAGTTGGGAAGTCCTGCCGGTCGGGTTGTCTGGTCCCGCTGAGCTCGGAGAGATGGACTTGGCGTGGCCGGTTACCTGGCAACAGCAGACGCTGGTGGAACAGCTGGTCTCTGATGTATTATCGTCACGTCGAGGCAAGCAGCGCTACCGGCTTTTCACAGCTGTAGACAACAGGCCTCTCTGGATGTGGAACACTGCGGCGATGCTGCACCAGTGTTTGACTGCTGGTCGGAAGAGTTGACGTTTCTAGCTCTTCTAACTGTTATAAAACTAAATGATCTCGTTCCTAAATAGCTTCGAAAATGATCTTCGCTTGGCCGAGCGTTGATAACTTCTTAACTATTAGACGCGAGGTTCAAACTTCTTGTACGCGATTCTTAAGTTCATCTGGAGAAGACGTCTCTAACTCCAGGCTCAACTCTAAGTTTCAGCTAAAGTCGAATTGTAGCTAAATTGTTGATCTTGGCTTCAGCAGGTTTCTTGGCGAGGGCGGAATGTTGAACTGTCTGAAAACCCAGATAAGAACATTTTATAGCTCTTTGAATTCTCAGGCGTGGTTTGCCATGCAAATCACGCTTCGCGCTCTTTTTCTGTTTACTAATTAATTTCTTTGTTTGAGAAGATTTCACCCTGAACCGAGAGGGAGGGGGGAAAGGAATGCAAGAGGAAACATTCCTCTAGTCTATTTTATTTTGGGATCTATTACTAAGTGATCTTAATAAAGATTTCTTTTAAAATAATACGTCGGTATTTTACATCTCCACCAATTACTGTTGTCAATTGATCGAAATAATAAAAACCTGTGAACTTACATTCAAACTTATATAGCTAGCACATCAATATAAGGACATCAAATAAACCTTCCTGGTAAAATCTGTGGCTATAAAGTCTTCACCAAGTTAACTCATATATGTAACTTGTGTTTCTAACTGCGTGATTAATATCAAAAGACAATTTAATCATTTAATACATTCGGACACCCTGACATTTTATACTGATATGTCATTGCTATAAATGACCACAAGGTGGCAGTGTAGTACCATGAAAATGGGAGAGTGTCTCTGGATGAATATCTGATACACTTCAATCATTTAACACATCATGGTCTATGCATGTAACTTTAGCTATTGATTAAACATCTTCAACATATATATGGGCCTATAGTTAATACATCTAGTATACTTCAAACTACATAATAGATTCATTAAAGACATTTGGAAAATATAGTTGAAAGTAGGTTTTAAAGGAATGTGAAAAGGGAAGAGATTTATGACTGTCCTGATTCAGAGAGGGGGTAGTGATGAGACTCTGGAAAGTGTCAACAGCAGTCTTTGGTTCCTTCGTATTGACACGGTGTGTATTCCCGTTCTCACCCAATGGTAACTGTCCCTTCTGATTAACCAGAACAGTCTGGTACTCCAAATGAAGAAAGGAGGGTGATTCCCTATATTCAGATGTGTGAGAAGTATGGAGGTGTGATTGTATAGTTCATTAGTATTCCTGAGTTCTTGAGTCCTTCTCCTCCTGATGGCTGAAAGATAAAGGTCGTTAATTGTGGAATGTGTGAGTTTCAAAGCTCTTCGCCGGGTTGATATCCTGTCGTTAATTTCCTGAGCTGTCCTGTGGAGACATCTCTGGCTGGCATAGACTCAACTCAAGCCATGGACTGTGTCAATTCGACACCTTTATGGCCATTTGTTGTGATAGGCCATTTGGTGTTGATTCAAGAAAGCAACAGAAAGGTTGTGGACTTTCTGCAAATGTCTCCCTGGTATCGCTACAAAACATTTATGATTATTTATGACTACATGCATTACTACTACATTACTACATACATGATTATATATGTTCTTGCCAGGATTCTTTGCAATTCCACTCACCACTTTTATAGCTTTTATATCATGGCACTTTGTAATAAAAAAAAAAAAGAAAATACATACACACATAGAATGTAAACATATTATGTTTATTGCTATTGTCATTATAAGGATTATTATTAGTAGTAATAGTCTAATAATAAAATCTAGGGCAGTGCACATGACTAGAATGTATACAGTGCACATGACTAGAATGTATACATTCAAATCAACTCAATTCAAATCAACAGCTTCTTAGCGACCACTGCTGCAGTTCTCAACAAGCAAGTAACTATCTCAACTGTCATCTTAACTTGAGCAAACGCTACCTCTAATAAGCTACTTTTTGTTGGAACAACTGTTATGCGACCGAACACTCTCTCGCCAAGGTAACTGGTAATATGTGATATATGGTTGAATTAGTTGATATTGGTTACTGTTACTGTTGATCTGTAGCCTAAATAAAGCATGTGATTTGATTTTTTCTTTTCATTTGTCTTAAGCTAAGGAATTCAGACCAAAATTCAAATGTGGCAATTGGTTATGAGCCAACGTTAAGCCGGCCATGGAGAGGTTGGAGAAAATGAAAATTTAGCCACCCAAACCCCATTCACATCTGTTGACAATACGACGTTGGGCCAACATAATGCCAGCGGCCAAAAAGACGTTGGTGTGACGGCGGCTGCCAACAAAAGAGTCTACGATGGGCCACCTTTGGGCCGACAAGTCATTGTTATCTGTTATCTGGGACCTGTTTGATGGGTCCTGCAACACCTCCTGGAGAACCAGCTTTTCGTGAAGGCAGAGAAATATGAGTTTCATCACCCCTCTGTTTCCTTTCTGGGGTAGATGGACAGTGCCAAGGTGAAGGCGGTGCTGGAGTGGCCGCAACCCACCAGTCGTAAGGAACTGCAACGCTTCCTGGGGTTCGCTAATTTTTACTGTCGCTTCATTTGCACCTACAGCATCTTGGCTGTTCCTCTGACTGCTCTCACATCCACCTATGTGCCCTTCATCTGGTCCCATGCAGCAGACAAAGCTTTCCAGAGCCTGAAACAACGGTTCACTACTGCACCCCTCCTGCTCCTACCTGATCCCTCTCTCCAGTTCGTCGTGGAGGTCGACGCATATGATGTGGGTGTGGGAGTGGTACTGTCTCAGTGGTTCCCCAAATGCAACAAGTTGCATCCCTGTGCTTACTACCTGTGCTTAACTCCCTTCTGCAGAACGTAACTATGACATCGGCAATCAGGAACTCCCGGGGGTGAAGCTGCCACTGGAAGAATGGAGACACTGGCTTGAGGGGGCGGAGCAACCACGCTTGGTGTGGACAGATCACAAAAACCTGGAATACATCCGTACCGCCAAGCGCCTCAACTCCCATCAAGCTGTTTTTCTCTAGATTCAACTTCACTTGGTCCTACCGTCCGGGGTCCAAGAATAGCAAGCCAGATGCCCTCTCTCGCCAGTACTCCACCTCCGCGTCAACCCCTGAACTCGGTAACATCCTGCCAGCCCAATGTCTTGTCGCTGCTGCTTTGTGGTACATTGAGACTGTGGTCCGGACTGCCCAGCAGCAACATCCTGATCCAGGTAATGGTCCGTCCAATTGTCTCTTTGTCCCTGACTGTCCCTGCGATTGAGTCCTCTCAGATCCGTGATACATACTGTGCAAAAGAACTTGTTTAAAAGTAGTTAGAAATTGGTCTGTAACAGGCAATAATATGCTGTGAAAGGACAGGGATGCAAACTCATGGAGAGTGAAAAAGGTGACAGATACCAGGGCAGACACAAAACCACTCAGAAATCATTCACTTAAAGGAATTGTTCACCCAAAAATAAAAATTCAGTCATTATCTACTCACCCAGTGAGCACCCATATTAATGTTTGATGTCATAATAATAATGAAAAATGCCAAAACGCTGCATGTATTACACTGTGCAGAATACATATAGAACAGAGACTAAAGTGGACATGAAATATTAATATGGGTGCTCACTTGTTAAATTTGACGATTAAATAGAAAGTAATTAGTTTAAAACAGTATTTCTAGCTATTTTCAAATCCCATGCTTTTATTTTGAAGGCTAAACGGCCAAACCGGAAGTCTTGCTTCTGCTAATTCGAGCTAGTCTTACCTATCGAGGCCAGGGCTTGGCGTATTTTGAAATAACAGCAAGAGTGGTGAGTTCAGCTAAATAATGGTGTAAATGTCGGTCTTTTCAAGTCACTTTGGGATGTGTTGGCTTCAAGAGACTTGGAGTAGGCTATAGCCTACTTTAAAACCAACAATAAATACCTTTAAGGATATTATGTTATAAACATATTTGAAATAAGCTTAAATTGAGTATTCTTTGTTTACTCACCACTGTGTTAGCGTGGCGACATTCACCTCAAGGAGCTGGATGGTGGTCTCCTGCATCACCTGTGTGTTGCTGACGATGCACTGTCTGATGTGCTTGTAGGCATGTACAACCAGAGTGAAGCAGGACACCTTCATTCCTTCCTGACGCACAGGGCAAAGTTGTATAAAAGCAGCCTCCACCACCCTATTGCAATCAGGCCACTGTGCAGGACTGCGGGCTCCCCAGTTTAATACATGAATGTTTGAACTAATTAAATATTATAAAATGAAGGAAAATTCCATAAAAATAAACTGTCACAAACTGTCAAGGGTTTATAGTGACCAGTTTTTTAGAGAATTGCAAAAAAGATCTACATGACATCATGCTTATTTATTTCAACACACCTTCTGGTGCTCTCCACCCCAGGTGCCACAATCTTCTTTGTTGCCCTGAACCATCCCTGCTTAAGGGTGTCTTGATGACATGAGGAGTACACAGTCCTCTCCTTGTCATAGTCCCCAAGAGCACGCCACAGGGTTATTGTGCGGGCACACTCTTCCCTTGTCAGAGCAAGGCTGTGGTCCTTCAGGCTGACCAAGAACTCTGCCAAGTCCTGCACTGCTCCATAGCCCTCGATATTGTCAGGACCCACTGAATCATGAAATGCCATTAGAATTAATCAGATTAGCTATACTATTTTGCAAACTGTTGACTAATGTTAACCAAAAACTCATCATATTACAGTCTCATCATGTACATATAATATTACGTTCACCCTCTTTCTGTCAACATACATATATGTCCAAGAGACAAGTGAAAAGTAATTGTTAGATAAACAAATGGTCACTAACATCACACGCAGAGGATTCTCCAGATGAAGAGGCAAAATCATTTGCTGATGAGGAAAGTGGTCCTGCATTCCCTGGTGCTATATAAAAAAATATTAAGTTCAGGGGTGACAACAGGAAACACAGAAAGTAAACAACAAAAAACACTTACTCTTGTGTGCTTAGTTTAGTTTAGTTTTACAAATGACACAAATGACAAAGATAACAAATAATATACAGTGCAGGGAGAGGCAGAAAACCCAATGGGCTTCCACCTAAAAAATGTAAAAATTTCACAATGTTATAGAGAACACAAAAATAACATACAGAAAATAATATGACTACATAAAAGTGATGACAAATTAATAATAACAAAATATATATAAGCAACAACAACAATAATAACAATAATAATATCAAAATAAAAGCAAAAAATGTGAGTGTGTGATATGTATGAGTGTGTGTGTGTGTATGTGTGTGTATGCATGCATATGTGCGTGCGTGTGTGCGTGCGTGCGTATGTGTGTGTGTGTGTGTGTGCATGCATGCGTGTGTGTATGTGTGAGTGCGTGCGTATGTTTGTGAGGGCGATATTGGTTTATACACCTGTATTGACTCCTGAGCAATAGTAATGATACATGTCACTATGAGTGAAACAAATAAAACATGGATACATGGACAACAATACATGGGGAAAAGCAGTTACAAAATAGCAGTTAAATGGTCTTTTAAGCATCTTTTGTAACATTTTATAGAGGAACAGTTTTTTGCCAAGTGGGAAAAGCCATTCCATAATTTGGTACCCCTAAATCTTATCGAAAATTGACCTCTGCAAGTGAGAAATTTAGGAGGATGAAGATCTGAAGATTGACGAGTTGAGTAAGAATGGACCTGTGAATTTGCTTTAAAGTAAGTCTTGAACTGCTCAGGAATATTCCCTTCACTTGAATGTATCTTATAAATAAAACACATATTTGAGAAATATTGATGTCATAAATAGTAAGAATCTGGAGTTTATGAAATAGAGGAGCAGATGAGATGTATGACCCTGATCGGGTTGCAATCCTAACAAAACGTTTCTGGAGGACCAAAATTTTGTGGAGAGTAGTAGGAAAAGTACTCGCCCAAACTATATTACAATATGAAAGATAGGGATAAATTAGACTATAATAAAGAGTAAGGAGACGGTTTGTGGTGACAAGATGACTAATCCGTCTTATTATACCAATAGATTTATTTATTTTTCTGCTAACCCAGTCAGTTTGTTCTCTCCAACTCAAACTCTCATCAACAATAATTCCCAGGAATCTTGTAGTTGACACTTGAGGCATCTCAACAGACTGAATTGTAATTTTAGATAAATCCTTAGAGTATGATTTTTTGCCATTAAAAATGATAAAGTTAGATTTTTTTATATTCAAAGATAGTTTATTTAATCTGAACCATGTAGCGTAGGCAGTTAAACCAACATTGGCATCCTTAATCAGTGAATTGAAATTTGAATGAGAGAGAACTAGAGTTGTGTCATCTGCAAACATTATTGGAGAAAGAATATTTGAGACATTAGACAAATCATTAATATACATAAGGAATAATAATGGTCCAAGAATGGACCCCTGCAGAACCCCACAGAGTAGACTGGCTTTGTTGGAATAGCAACCCTTAACACAAACAAACTGTCTTCTGTTGGAGACATAATTTTTTAACCATTTATACGTAGTATCATGAAAACCATATTTATGCAACTTTTCCAATAAAATATGATGGTTGACTGTATCAAAAGCTTTTGAAAAGTCTATGAAAATACTACAAGTAAATTCATTATTATCAAGTGCAGAGGTAACTTTGTCAATCAGGTGAAGCAGAGCCATATAAGTGGAGTGATTTTTCTGGAAACCATACTAGTGTTTGTAAAGAATTGAATTAGAATCAAGATGAAAAAGAATCCTTTTGTATATCATTTTTTCTAATATTTTTGAAAAACATGGCAAAATAGATATGGGTCTATAGTTATTAAAACAACATGGATCATCTGCTTTAAACAGAGGAATAACTTTGGCAACTTTTAAATCCTCTGGCACAACGCCTGTTTTCAAAGACAAAGAAAAGATGTGAGCAAGTGGCTGCGATATTGACTGTTTCACCTGTTTGACAAGGAATGCAGAAATATTGTCATGACCAGCTGAAGACGTTTTTAATTCATCAATTATGTCACTTATTTCTTGGATATCAGGGGGCTTAAAAGAAGAGATAATAGGAAAATTGCTCCTGGAGTAAAGCCTGGTGAAGTGAGCACCTGAGGACTGGTAGTGTGAGAAAGCACTGCTGCTGTCTCTGCAGAAGCAGAAGCTGCTGACGCTGGTGGGGTGGCAGCAGGAGGCCGTGTTGTGTCCATTGTAGGGATAATGGGATCACTAAACTCCTCAGGTTCAAAATAGACTTCATCCTCCGCCACATGGACGTCTGTGGTCTCCAACTGCTCAATTGTTCTCTTGGACGACTTGCCCAGTTTGCTGGTAGAGGTATTCCACTCCAATCAGCTCCCCTTATAAACAAAGGCAGCAACAAAAACAATACAATGTATGAGGGATAATACACAAACAATGAGGACAGTGTAACAGTTGTATGTATGGTTAAGAATTGTAAATAAAAATTATTCATATATTCAAGTTACCAGAGTATTTTTGAGGCCCGACATATGGGAGAAACTTTCTCCCCAGTACCTCTTCACCAAGTACATTGGCAGCATGCCGCAGAAGGCCACTGTAGGAGTGGGAATGCTGACCCTCAGTGGTTGCTGTAACAGCACGGTCTTCATTCCATCGAGCCAGTCCATCCAGCAGGTAGGCCTGGAAGAAACTGTCACTGTCTAGTGTCCCTAGAATATAGGAATTCACATAATTAAAGTAAATCTAACAGATTTAAGAAATAATACATGAGAGGGAGTACTATATACAGCAATGCCAAATTCTCACAGTATAGTGAATTTTTGCCATTATACCACAGGTCTGAGGTCACAGTTGTCAGTGTATCTTAGCCAATCACAATGTGTGGTCAGAACTAACACTGATATAATACATGGCAGAAAAAAAAATTTCATGTTTTTTTTTTTTTATCACATTAAAGGATGTAGTAAAATGAACAAAATAACTAAAAAATAAATAAATAAATAAGACAGCAACTGGCAAATTTAATTTACTCATGTACCTGAAATGAACCTATTCAGGTGCAGATGAAAGGACTCCAGTGACGTGGAACCTCTGGCACACCAGTATGTTGGTAGACGGTGCCCTGCCTTCAGCAAGGTTCCAGTCTGTGTGTACAGTTTCAGCCCTGGAGGATCCTGGATGCAGGCCACATGCTTTTTCTGGGACTTCCAGATCTCAGCCATCCTTGCAGTGTTGATGAGAGCAACTCCCAGAGAGTCACGTCCCTTCTCAACTTTAAAGGCCTCAATGAGTTCTGAGATGAGAGCCTGAGTCTCACTGGTGCCACGTGTGGTTCTCTTGCCGTGCAGAGCAAGTTCACTCTGACTGATATGATGCATCACATCAGCCTCTGATGGTCGAATCAGCCTAGTTTCAAGCTCTGCACGCTTTGCCTCCTTCAAAGCTTGCAGGTCATCCTTGTCCCACATGAAAATGCAGTGGCTGAGACTGCTCATGAAGGCTGCATACAGTTGATCGCATTCTGTTGTGCAACCCACAGAAATCCTCTGCATGAAGTGCCATATGTCCAACCTGATCTCCATGTCCTTCCATTCTTCAAACATCCTCCTCAGCAGAGTGGACCCACAGCAGTCTCTGTCAACATACAGCACTTCAGGAGGAGACTGTCCTGTATCTTTCTATCAGGCCGGTGATCATTGGCCTGAGACCAAAACCTTTGCTGGCAGTAAGTACAGACATGATGACCTGCCCATTCTCATTGCCAACGTTGGCTGCTTAGAGCTTGCAGAGGACTGGATGCTGTTGAAGGGCTGGATGCTGCTGGAGGGCTGGGTGCTGCTGGAGGGCTGGATGCTGTTGGAGGGCTGGATGTTCCTGGTGGGCTGGATGCTGCTGGAGGGCTGGATGCTCCTGGAGGGCTGCATGCTGGGAGAGGACTGGCTGCTGGTACATGCTTTGGAGGCAGTTGGCTGCACGGTGGACGAGGCATGGTCTTTACTCTTAATGTGAATTGCCTCCTGACCCTCAGGGAAAAGCTTGATATATTTACGGAAGGATTCTTTGTTTGCTTTATGGTTTTTCGAATCCTTCCCCTCTGAGAACTCCTTATTCATTGCTGCCACCAGGTATCCAGCATACCCAAGGGCATTCTCAGCCACCCACTTAAAGGTCTGACCCCTGAACACTCCAAACTGCATCTCATGGTGACCTAAAATGCTGATGGTGTTTCCTGGGTCACCTCTTTGATGAAGAACAGATTTACGCACAGAATCTGCAACCTTGTCTGGAGAGAGGGCTCTGGACTAAGGTTTCTTCCTGTTCTCCTCCTTGACTTTAAGCGCAGTCGAAGAGTCGCATAGATTGAGGCTGCCATCTGGTCTCTTCCGAAATTTTGGCTTGGGCTATTCCAATCATAAAAGGACTAAATAATTAGATTGTTTTTAGTAGGCTAATCAATGAACAATTTCTAGACCCCTTATTTATTGCGGACCATGAATGGATTTGTGCAATTTACTTCATAACAAATCTTTTTACGGGTTTATCTGTGAGGGTCGGATGACCGGAGTGAAAGCTAGGACCCAAATGCAGATCACACGTAGGCAGGCAGGTAGGCGAACAAAAGGGTTTATTGTCACATGGGCAAAAAGGCAGACAGGCAAAAAAACCAGCAGTTAAGCACACAGCTAAACTACACATGAAAAACTACTCGACAGTAGCGGCACAGGCTGTACAGGCTAAGGCAAAACAACAACTGAGCACAGAGACAGGGGCGAGCACAGACTAAATACATGAGGGTAAATTACTAACAAGAGACAGCTGGGGAAACCGGACAATTGACACAGGAAGTTGACAGGGAGAAATCGCACATGGGGAGACAAAACATTTCACGGAGTAGCTGGAGCAGGCGTGACATTATCTAATGTCCATGCCAGCTTTCAGCCCCCTGGTTGCAAAGTTGTGAGTTGTGTTTTCCAGTTAATCCCCGTTAAGACTTTACAGAGAAACCAATCTATTGGATATGGATAAATGCTTAAATATTGAGGCAGTGGTGGCAGCGGTGGCCTAAAGGTTAGAGACGCGACCTTGTGACCGGAAGGTCGTCGGTTCAATCCCCCGGACCGGCAGGATAAATCTGGGTGGGGAAAGTGAAAAAGCAGCACTTGCCCCTCCTTCATTACCACCACTGAGGTGCCCTTGAGCAAGGCCCTTAACTCCAACTGCTCCAGTGGAGCTGCTCAGTGGCCAGCAGATCAGACTGTGGTTGTACTGGTCAGCTTCCAGGTGTGAATGTGATCAGGGCGTTCCTGAAAAAGAGACCATTGCTCTCAGTGAAACTCCCCCTGAATAAATAAAGGTGAAAAAAAAAAATATATGTATAGCCGACATTAGAATGTAATATGGAAAGCTGCCTGCAACGCTAACATACAATGAAACGTAAAAAGCAGCCTACAGTACAATACACGGTCTTTTTTATTTTTTTTATTTAACCTTTATTTAACCAGGAGTGGAGTCTCATTGAGATTAAAAATCTCTTTTTCAAGAGTGTCCTGGCCAAGACAGGCAGCAGCACAGTTACACGGTTGCAGACATAAAACAAACATATAACAATTTAGAATGAAAACAAAGAACACATTTCATCAACATTCAAAACATCTACAGCCAGATGTGTTTGCTTCCAAGTCATTTAGAGACACTTTAAATGCATCCAGTGAGACCAGCTCCCGAAGATTCAGGTAATTTTGCAGCTGATTCCAAGCAGAGGGAGCAGCATACCTAAACGCCCTTTTTCCCAGTTCAGTACGGACTTTAGGGACAGTTAGTAGGAATAAGTCCTGGGAGCGAAGACAATAACTTCCCATATTTTTTTGAAGGATGTAGATCGGCAGGTAAGATGGAAGCAGACCAAGAATAGCCTTATAAATAAGGATGTGCCAATGGTTAAGTCTGCAGGTGGACAAGGCAGACCATCCAATCCGAGCATATGTAACCCCTCTATTTCGGCTTGACCACAGCATACTGAAGAGACGACGCTACTACTTCTCTCAGGTTCATGTTGTTTATTCCAGTCTGTCAGATAACACAGAAATCAATGTGGTTGAGTGGTGGTTGAGACACATTCAGCTCCCGCCCCTACACACAGTCTGGAATCGTCAGCAGGCAAAGGGGAGTCTTTACACAATGTGATCGTATAGTTTTGTTACATAAGAAATAATAAAAAAACACTCCTGCTACAAACAAAAGCGTATTCATAAATGTACACTATACATTGTACACTATGTAACATCTGAGTTTACTACATAAACAACCATGGACCCATTTTTATATATTTATATAGCAAATAACTTTCTATGCAAGGGTTTACACAGTGCTAAAAAAAAGTGTAAAAAATAATGAACAGAAACACTACGCCTCATATAAGTTATAAACATACCTGTCAGATAACACAGAAATCAATGTGGTTGAGTGGTGGTTGAGACACATTCCGCCCCTACACACTAGAATCAGAATAAAATCAGCACACCAAAACAATTGCCATTTTATATAAGTTGAGGTACAGCAGCTAGCCATTAACAGAGGCTAACAGACTTTTAGCTAGCTGGATTTCACTCGACGTAGCACCATGAAAATTCAACTTAGCAACTCAAACACAGTCACAAAACGTAGCCACACTATTTATGTCACTTTATATACACTTTGATTTAGACTGGAGTAAGGTTTTCTAATTTAATATGTAGAAACACTACGGAGCTGTTTTCACCACATACCAGTCTGGAATCGTCAGCAGGCAAAGGGGCGAGCTGAGCGATTCCGGTTACTATGGTTACCACCACTCCCCACGTGAGGGCGCTTAAACGAATCAAATTAAAAAGGCCTTGCATAAAATAATACAGGATATGAAAACATTTCCACAAAGAAATAAAAATAGCAAAAATAAATTAATGAATACTAGAATGAATTTTGACGAACTTCAACAATTTTTAACAATCCTGTTACATACTCCTCCCCTGAATTCGGCAAAATTCCAAAACATACACAATGCACGGGATGGAAAGGACACCGAATAAAACAACACCATGTAAGTGTCCCACAATACCTCATAAGCAACACATTGAATGAATAACACACATAGAACAACAATGTGCTCTGTCAAGCTGTAAAGCTGTTCAATAAAGAACTCACAAGGGTAGTGCAGCGCTTATCACAAACCCCTCAATGAAGACATAAAAAGTGCCCGTATACACTTCTCACATTCAATCCAAATCCAGACTAACCACCTACAATGGCACGGCTCAGAGATATTGAAGAAAGCAAAGGTATGCTCAACCATCTACCAGGAAAGGAGTCTAACCCACTGTTTTACACTGAAAGAGAACTAGCCCATGACCTCAACATATTTGTCTGTGTGTGCAGCTTCTGACCATTCATAGCATGGATAAGTCTATCGACAGGTTTAATGATTCGGCCAGCTCTGGTCTTTACAGTCTTAACACTATCAGCAAATAATCCAGATGTAGCTACTTGAGAAGTGTCAGGACAAACATGCTCTGTGTTACCCTGTGTGCTCAGGCTAGCATTAGGGACAGGGGCACTCGAGGGGGCGGCAGTCAATGAACCAGCCACACACAAATCCTCCTGGCCAATATCCACCACACAGGGTTCCATGTGCGGCGCATGATCCTTGATCTGATGACCTCCATCCTCCACAGGAAGTTGAGAGACCCAGAGGTGAGTTCGAGCAGTACAGTCTGGCGCACTGACAGGTTGCATGAGCCGCTCAGTGGAGAGATCCACAGCGTCACCCCCATCCGTAGCACAGGAAGAGAACACAGAGGTACTTTCATCAGCCTCAGGCAGGACTGGCAGGAAATTCACGCACAGCAACAAGTTACGGTGGACAACCTTCGTCTGGCCTGAGAGAGGATTACGAATCTCAAAGGTGTGTGTTTGTGGGTTCTTTCTGACCACAGTATAGACCACATCCTCCCATCTGTCTGCCAACTTCTGGCGTCCTCTTTCACCCTTGTTTGCTAAGAGAACTCTGTCGCCTGGTTCGATGTCAACCCCTTTGACTCGCCGGTTATATATGTCGGCCTGCCGCCGTTGTTCACCACTGGTGTGTTTCTCTGCCAGCACCATGGCTTCCCGAAGATCCCTCTTCAGCTCCTCAACGAACCGTGGGAATGAGATTTCACCATCGTCTCTCAAGGCAGATTTGAACAGAACATCAACAGGTAGACGGGGAACCCGACCGTACATCAGGTAGAAAGGCGGGAACCCGGTGGTCTCATGAGTGGTGCTATTGTACATGAATGTCAAGGTGTGTAACATCTGAGGCCAGGCCTGCTTCGCTCGAGGTGGGAGGGTCCTGATCATGTTCCCCAGCGTGCGATTGAAACGCTCAGCTGACCCGTTCCCCATCGGATGGTAGGCAGTTGTGTGGGACTTTTTAACCCCTGAGACTTGAAGAAGGGCTGTTATCAACTCACTCTCGAAATTGGCGCCTTGATCGGAGTGTATGCGCTCCGGGAATCCATAGTAGCAGAAGAAGTTATCCCACAATCTTCGTGCCACCTGTTTGGCAGTTTGGTCAGGGCAGCAGAAGGCGTGCGCCAGTTTGGTGAAGTGGTCCGTCACAACCAGGACATCAACAGTGCGGTTCTTGGAATCCTCTGCTGTCCAAAAGTCTATACAGACTAATTCCAAGGGCGCTGTAGTCTTAATGCTCTCAAGTGGTGCACGACCCTCCGGTTCTGGCGTCTTGCCAACCACACACCTGACACAACACTTGACATGATTTCTCACATCCCGGTCCATAGAGCTCCAGTAGAACCGCTGTTTTACGAGGGAGAGGGTCCTGTCCTGACCCTGCTGACCAGCGTCGTCATGACACCCATGCATAGCATCCTCCCTCAGTGACAAAGGCACAACATACTGGCGTCTCTTTTTACTGGTAACTGGATCTCTAGACACACGGTACAGGATACCATCCTCTAACTCCAACTTCTCCCACTGCCTCATGAGCCTCAAAACACTCACAGCCTCATTGTATCTCTCTCTCCTAGAAGGTCTGTGACACCGCTCAACGTAGAACATCACCCTCTCCAAGTCAGTATCTCCCCGCTGCCTGTCCCTGAGATCCTGCTTGGAGAATGACGGTAACACATCTTGGCCAGCAGACATCACACTCTGGACGTGGTCCACCAGAACAGTAGATCTGATTCTCGTGGCTGTATCCCAGTTCTCATGACAGCCTAGGAGAGCTGACACCTCAGCTTCAGACAGGGAGCCGACAGGGGGCACTGCAGTGTCAGAGTCAGCTGTCTTGCCTTCCCGAGAGACTTTCTGAGTGGACTGATGCACATTCGACCACCTGAAGACCTCCTGAACCTCTCCTCCAGATAGACCTTCTGACTCCTTGAGTAGACTGCCGTACGGCTCACTGATCAGCCTCTGACCAATCCTCTTCCCCGCAAAGGGCTCCCTACTAAGGGCATCTGCCACGACATTTTTTGGCCCAGGGACATACTTGATGTCAAACTCATAGGCAGCCAACTTCGCCACCCAACGTTGCTCACTGGCATCTAGCTTCGGCTTGGTGAGGATGTGGGCGAGTGGGTTATTGTCTGTCCAAGCGGTGAAGACATGACCTTTCAGCCAGTGGCTGAATTTCTCGCAGACCGCCCATTTCAGAGCCAGAAACTCCAAGCGATGAGCAGGATAATTACGTTGGGCCCTGTTCAAGGATTTACTGGCAAACGCTATTGGGCGAGCCCGTACTTCGCCTGGAGCAACCTGGGATAGCACAGCACCCAAGCCGTCAGATGACGCGTCGGTAGAGAGGATGAACGGCTTGGAGAAGTCAGGGTGAGCCAGTATGACATTGTCGAGGAGAGCAGCCTTCAGGCTCTGTAGAGCCTGGTCACAATCAGGCGTCCAGTCCGCAGCTACCAGCTTCCTATAAGTGTTCACCCGCTTCTGTCTCTTCCCTCCATTCGTTTTGCCAACCCTAGACCCAGATGTTAAGTGGAAGAGAGGCTTTGCCACTGTAGAGCAATTCGGAATACAGCGTTGGTACCACATGACTAGACCCAGAAATGACTTGATCTTCTTAGGGCAAGGGGTCAAGCCATCAGGAAGCATTAAGTCTGCCTTGGACACTTTTGTTATGGCTTCCACCTTGGCAGGGTCAGTTGACACCCCGTTACTGTCGATAACATGGCCCAGGAAGTGGACAGAGCGAACAGGTGGCACTTTTTGGGGGCCAGCTTTAGGTTGTGTACCCGCAACCGCTCAAAGACCATCTCTAGTCTCGACAAAGCCTCCTCCTCACTTGGAGCGAAAACCATCAGGTCATCAAGATAACAGAGCAAGCTCATGAAGTTTTGATCCCCAAAGATCCTCATCATCATGCACATGAAACTCGCAGGGCTGTTACACAGTCCTTGAGGGAGTCTGTTGTATTCGTGAAGACCGACAGGCGAGGCAAAGGCAGTGAACTTCTTATGGTCTTCCTGGAGGGGGATGTTGTAGAATCCGGACGTGAGGTCCATTGTACTGAACAACGTGTTCCCTCCCAAAGCAGCGAGGCAATCTGCCTGATGTGGAAGAGGGTAAGCGTCCTTCACTGTCCGGGCGTTGAGCCAGCGAAAGTCAGTGCAGATGCGTAGATCACCATTTCTCTTCCAGACTAAGACAAGCGGTGAAGCAAACTCACTGGTCGACTTCCTAATGATGCCTTTCTCCTCCATTTCGTTCAGCGTCACCCGGAGTTTGTGGTAGTGCGCCGGCGGCACACGTCTGTAGGGGAGCTTGAAAGGCCTCTCGTCCACAAGATGGATCTTGTGTACGAAGTCTTTCACCTCACCACAGTCGAGCCTGTCCTTGGAAAATATGTCAGAATATTTAAGAGCGAGCTTGCACATCTCCTTCTTACAGCGATCTGACACTTCACTTGAGACCAGATCCAGGTCACTCAAGCCATGTTCTCTCAGGGCTTCTGTCAAGTCAGACAAGTCTGAAGTCTGCTCAGCTGTCACATGTTGGCTGTTGGACCCAAAGCATGAACTCTCAGCAGGCTGAAACTCCTCCACAGCCAGACAAGGGTACACATCCGCCAACTTAGCATTCCTCCTGATTGTTATTGGCCTATCCGTAGGGTTTATGATCTTCATAGGGACCCATCCATCTCCCCACAGAGGAGTCACAACTCGGCCAACGAGAACATTTCTTGGTATAGAATGAGACGCCGTTGGTTCAACCACCACAGTGCAGCCTGGAGGTCCACGCGACCTCTCGGGGAGCTTCCCCCACACCAGGTGTTCATGTCCGGGTAAGAGTGTCACAGCTTGGTTCAGTTTGACTGTTCCCACAATGTCAGGCACATCCTCACCTATCCACCGATGAATACCAGTGAGCATGGCAAGAAAGTCGTCACACCCTCCAGCGGCAGAACTAGTCATCTCAGAAACCATTTGCCAGTATTTGTCTGATTCCTTGAATCTGTGTGTCAGATACTTGATTACATTTGTCCCAACGATTAACTCGTCCACCTGACCTGGAACAACCAGTGTGGGTACAGCCACCGTACAACCGTACACCTCAAGCTGCAGATCACAGAGTCTTTTAGGATAGACTCTCTTTCCTCCACATCCAATCAGAACAACATCCAAATCTTGATTCACATCACTGTCCAGGATGCCAGCAGCAATGAGCTTCTGTTCTACAGCCTCACTCACAGAACATGCCATAGAACCAGTGTCCAACATAGCAGTCACTGTCTCACAACCATTAACAACTACAGGGGTGTAAAACAAACTATCGCTGCTCTTCAATTGCTGTGTGTTCTGAAGGATCACAGTATAGTGACTTGGAAGACTGTCACAGATCGACTCATACACTGACTGCAGATCATCACTGAGGGAGTTGTCACTTAAGCCCACACTGCCCCTCTCCAAATGTAGGCTGTCTAGTTTTCCTGATGGGAAGGGGAGGCAGAGGCAGACTGGGAAGCGGGAGAGGACGGATTGGGACACTGACGTCTCACATGGCCAGGCTGGTGACAGAGAAAACACAGGCGGTGTAGCTGACAGTGAGCAATGGTAGAATGAGAACTGTCATTACAGATACTGCAAACTCTGGACCCAATGACTTTTCTCCTCAGAGGAGTGTGGTTGTTGCCCCGGAAGGCAGGAGGTCCAGTAGGGGCAGTCAAACTACACAATAACTCACTAAGCATCTCAGTCATCTTGTCCATACTGCTCTGCATTGAAGCAAGTTCCACACTTGGCTGGGGGTGACACGTGCTCTGCTTGTGGGAATGTAACACAATTTCAGGCTCAGAATTCCCCACCTCCAGCATGTTATTACTCACAACAGCAATTGCTTGTCTGGCAGAGCGTTCTGTTACAGGTTTACTGGGCCTGGTCTTCATCTCCCTGTGGTATTCGTCAATTCTCTCTTGAACCTCTTTAGCGGTCCAGCTATTAGCCAGCTTGCTTTTGAACACAACAGACAAACAAGGCTCATTACAGTTTCTCACGAACATCATAGCCACCTCCTTGTTGAGGTCCTCCATTCCCTTCCCCTGACGCCGAAGACACTCGTCTGCTATATCAGCTGCCTTATTCAGACGCACCCAGTAATCAATGGGACTCTCATTGGTTCTGGGAAGTGTGCTGTAGAAATCAGCGAGTGGCATGCAGGAGTACGACAGGTCACTAAAATGTTGCTTTAGGATAGCATAGATCGTCTCAGGTTGCTGCTCAATGCTAAGTGATGGGTCACTGCATATCCCTATTCTCACCACATCTCTGGCCCTACCCATCAGCTTGCCCATTATTTCTTCAGGCTGGTCTGTGATGTTAACATTCTTCTTCTTTAGATACACTGACATCAAGTCGACCCACTCATGGACAGAGCATCTGTCGGTCGTATCACCACGGAAGACAGGGGGTTCCTTACAGTCTGACTTTAGAACCATGCTGAGCTGTGACAGGTCAACTGTAGTGCCACAAGCCTGAGCACACTTGCCAACCCTGTCTTGACTATCAGTACCCTCCCTGTCTGACAGCAATCTTGCTGTGACTGAGTCTCCTATGTGCTTCCCTAGCTCTGAGATCAAAACACCCAAATGTCTAAGTGTACTGTCTGTTTCACTAGACTGATGGTGAACAGGAGTAGAGGTATAAGGAGACTGGGCACCCTGGTCAACCAACAGACTACCCCCACGGTCATCAGAGTTAGCCAGAACCTCTTCTTCACAAACTGGAGAGGCAACACAACCTGGCAGGGGTGCTGAGCTAGTGAGTAAAGGTGTCCCCCTACCAAAACTTACCCTAGGACGTGCCCCCATATCTCTCAACCCTGTGTTGTTGAACTGCATGTCCATACCCTCTGTTATATCTACTCATCAATATCACAAATGTGTGAAAAATTTGCAACCAAAACTTAAAAAAATAGAAGTGACAAAATGACAAATGTGTACAGAACAATGTGTTGGAAAGCTCAGGACTAAGGCAGAGAAACAGCTTACTCTTACTACTACAATAACCGGTAAATTACACCATAGGGCTCCTGAAAGTTGTTTGGTTGATTGCCAAAGTGGCTGGTAGGGCAGACAAATTCGCTAGCCACAGACAACACCTGGCATTAATAGGCTGGAGACCCTGCATCAAACTATATCACTAGAGAAACCTGAATATCCACATGAATTTTCAAATCAGTCGCCCTGCAGTCTGCTGGATGTTAGATCGGCTGTAGGCTGATCTTCTGGATCCGGGTCACGGCACCAGATGTAACCCCTCTATTTCGGCTTGACCACAGCATACTGAAGAGACGACGCTACTACTTCTCTCAGGTTCATGTTGTTTATTCCAGTCTGTCAGATAACACAGAAATCAATGTGGTTGAGTGGTGGTTGAGACACATTCAGCTCCCGCCCCTACACACAGTCTGGAATCGTCAGCAGGCAAAGGGGAGTCTTTACACAATGTGATCGTATAGTTTTGTTACATAAGAAATAATAAAAAAACACTCCTGCTACAAACAAAAGCGTATTCATAAATGTACACTATACATTGTACACTATGTAACATCTGAGTTTACTACATAAACAACCATGGACCCATTTTTATATATTTATATAGCAAATAACTTTCTATGCAAGGGTTTACACAGTGCTTATAAAAAATAATGAACAGAAACACTACGCCTCATATAAGTTATAAACATACCTGTCAGATAACACAGAAATCAATGTGGTTGAGTGGTGGTTGAGACACATTCAGCTCCCGCCCCTACACACTAGAATCAGAATAAAATCAGCACACCAAAACAATTGCCATTTTATATAAGTTGAGGTACAGCAGCTAGCCATTAACAGAGGCTAACAGACTTTTAGCTAGCTGGATTTCACTCGACGTAGCACCATGAAAATTCAACTTAGCAACTCAAACACAGTCACAAAACGTAGCCACACTATTTATGTCACTTTACATACACTTTGATTTAGACTGGAGTAAGATTTTCTAATTTAATATGTAGAAATACTACGGAGCTGTTTTCACCACATACCAGTCTGGAATCGTCAGCAGGCAAAGGGGCGAGCTGAGCGATTCCGGTTACTATGGTTACCACCACTCCCCACGTGAGGGCGCTTAAACGAATCAAATTAAAAAGGCCTTGCATAAAATAATACAGGATATGAAAACATTTCCACAAAGAAATAAAAATAGCAAAAATAAATTAATGAATACTAGAATGAATTTTGACGAACTTCAACAATTTTTAACAATCCTGTTACACATACAAAGAGCTAAGCTATCTGTTGTGAACTAGGTCTGGTGACCTAGTTCACAACAGGTGGCTTAACCTATAACAATCTTATTTTTAGGTAATGTTAACCAAATCGCTCACATTTATTCGATCCAGATAAGATGAATAATAAATCTTTACATCAACACGTTGAGCTACTTCCATTCACAGACAATAACCGGTTCATCTTTGAATTATACATTACATTTACCCAGCTAGCTTAATCATCCGAAACAAATAGAGATCCGATCTAAGTCAACACAATTACTTGAATCTCAAAAAATAACGTCCATAAAAATGTCGTTTTCAGAACAAAGGGGAAATACGTTTAATTATTCATATAGAAAGCTGTAATATATAAATTTTGTCGTGGCTTACCTTGAATATCCCGCCGCTGAAAAAGGGCGCACTGTTCCATAGCTTGGCAATTTCGATTGGTCAATTTTTGGTAGACTCTTGGTAGAGGCACGGCCAGTGATTGGCCCTCTGTTGTGAATCTTGTTAGTAATATGGTAGCGGACCGAGACGTGATTGGATGACACTACCAAGATTTACCTCGACCGACAGCCGGCTGGGAGAGCCAATTGCCTGTTATAGGGTTACTGAGGAGAAACTAACTAAAGGGAGAAGTATTATGATACTTCAGCCTATGATTGACAGATTGACAATGCTAATCACTTTATAGAACATTGTAGTGCTCTCCATTAATGAATAAAACAATAGTAAGTCACATGGGCCAGAAAACTGCTGCTGCACTGCTCTGTATGGGTTGACACGTCTGGCTACGCCCCAATCAGTGATGTCAATCAGGTATTTTGCCATTGACAGATGATGTCAAACACCTGCTTTGAGTTTTCTGCACTGTGTGATTTAGTGTTGATTTACTTTTCATGAAAATTCAAAATGGTCATAGTTCATCAGGGACTTGAACTCACAACCTTGTGGTCCAGAGACCTGAGCTTAACCACTCTGGCAACTTCCACTGTGGTGTGCCACAGTGGGGAAACAAAACAAAGCGACAAGTGGTAGGTCATAGGTGATAGTCTAACCCATATTGAAAGCCTCAGAAAGAATATTATAACTGTATTAGTGACCCACATTAATCAATTTACACATGGCTTTACAGACATCACCTTGAGAGTCCAGACATCATTTGTCTTTAGTTTGATGAAGATCGATCAAACTATGTTGAACATATCACATTGTCAATTTATCAAACTATTTGCAGCTGCACATTTCCATCTACCGTACGCTCAGTTTTCAAGATATCATTAATTTATGGGCTGTTTACTAATTAAGGTATGACAATTTCAAAAATCCTGTTGTTTCTTTCGTGTAACGTACGGTTTAGGAGGACAACACTGTGGGATAACAGTCAGTTTTTGCTATAAACAGAGGGGGGCGACTTCAGAATTGGGGGTAGGTACCGTGTACGAAAGATTTATCTCACTTCAGCTGAAATGTCCTGACAATTTCAGGTCTCTAGGACATACGGTTGATTTTTAATGAATTTTTGAAGTTGTGACTTTAATACCAATGAAGATTTGGTTATTATGCAATAAGCCACGTCCATTTTCATCAACAATGACCAAATTTCATGGATCGACTTGGACATCATCCTAGAATATACGTAAAAAATTTCATAAAAATCTATGCAGTCAATTATGAGATATGAACTTTTTGCATTTGTAGCGCCCACTAGTGGTAGAGCTCAAAATGCTTTTGTGGGTGTGTTCAAGCAACTCCTCAACATGTTTCAAATTTTGTCTTGATTAGATGAATGGTTAATGTGTTATGGCCAATTTAGTGTTAATGTTGGCTTTCTAGTAGCAATGTATTGATTGATTCATTGTGCAAATAAAAGAATAATATTTTCCTGACTGTATGAAGTTCCTGTTATGTACACAAATTGTATACATTATTGTCCAAGGGCTTTATGCATTTCTCATAATTTATCTTCACAGTGAACCAACTTCCACCATCATGGCCACTGATGAAAATATTACCAATGGGTGGATATATGAAAACAGTTGCCACATGTCCTTGACAAATTTGTCAAAATTTCTTATTGAAAACGCACCAGAAAAATATGAGTCAGAGGAAAGCCTCCGTGTGAAGTGCAGCAAGACGATTGCAAAAATTAAAACAATGAAGAAAAACAAAAGTAAAGAATTGGATACCTTTATGCAAGCTGAGTTCCTACCACCCAAGACAGCCAACCCAATCAAAGAACAAAATATACTGCAGAGAGAAAACCGTATCCTCAGGGCCAAGCTACCAGTAGTCCACAGAGGACTAGGTCACTGATCTAAGGATCAGACTGTCTGCCATGGAAGAAAAGGTTGCAGAGACATCGTCAACATATGAGCGAATCACCAGTGTGTATGATAGGGCTGTGAAAGATGCCAAATTAGATTAGAGAAAAATGTGAACAGAAATTAAAAGACCTTGAAGATGAGCATGCCAAACAAACAAAAGAATTTGACCTGTGTTAATGAAATAATAAGATTGAAATCACAAATTCCCCAAAAAAGAACATTAAAATTTGAACAAAAAACTATTAAACGTCTGAAGACAACTGTAAAAGAGTGTAAGCAAGCGCAAGCGCTTACTTTGTGTACTCACTGAAGTGAGTACACAAAGAGTGGAACTCCTAGAGCAGCTGACAGAGAATATGAATTTGGTGGACAAATGGAAGCAGGAGAAGTTGTCTCTGCAAAAGAAGCTCTGTGCAGCCAAGATGAGAGTGGAGAAGGCCAGGCTTGAGAGGGATACGGTTAAAGAAGAGGGCAAGATATGTGTACAAGGGATGGAGGCTGAAATAAAGGAACTAGAGAAGAGGTGCAGAGAGCTGCAGTCAGTGATAGATTGCGGTGGAGGTACAACCTTCGAAAATGGCCGCTACACCAATGAGATTAGAGAGTGCTGCATGACACTACTAACTGAGGGCAATGTCAGTATTAGAAAGTTGCCAAAAGTCTTGAGCACCGTGATTAAGAACTTGATGGGCAAGATACCTCAAAGGCTTCCAAGCTCCAGCCTCCTTAGTAGGAGAATAATGATAGAAGCAAGAATAGTGAAACACTTGACGTTAGGGCTCAAACAGGTTGCTGGTGGTGATGCTGAGACGTACCTTGCTGCCTTCAGGGACATAATGGCGCCTGTGTTTGGCTTTGCCGCTGCCCGCCCATCCAGTGTGGTCCTACCTGTCCTATGTGTCGTTGTGTTGCTAGCGCACCTGTTTGTTCCTGATGTATCCACTGCTTGGGTGTATGACCGCCAGACCCTTCTTGGTATTCGATCATCTATGGTGGATTTCTATGGCACGATTCCGTGGGATGGTGTCTTCCAACCCCTGTTCTCTCCGTCCTTCGTGCCACTCCCTTGTCAGCCGTATGGAGGCCGGCCTCACCGAAGCTCCCGCAGACGCTGGAGGAAGTGGGGGGAAAGGGCCGGAGTACAGGTGAAGCTGCGGAGGCTCTGGAAGCAAGGAGTTGCTGTTAATCAAGTCCGATCGCTGTATATGGGCCTGCCCTCGGCTTGTTCTGCTCCATCGGTGGATGGATCCCCCTCGCCCTGGTTGTCAGTGGATCTTGGCGTCAGATTCTCCTGCCTCCGACCTGTGTTTCCAGACACTCCCTGTCGGCTGACTGCTTTCCCCCTGGTGAGACGTTCCTTAGAGCGCGGTGGAGCGGACTCTTGGTGCTTGCGCCCCTTGGCTCGGGCCTCTGCTGTTGCTGGTGGTGGATCTGTGCCCCTCAGGATGGCGCTGATAAATGCCCGCTCCATCGCGAATAAATCCTTCATACTGAGCGATTTATTCATCTCAAAAGACTTGGATTTCCTGTTTCTGACAGAGACTTGGCAGAGGAGCGAGGATTACGGCCCCCTAATCGAACTGTGCCAGCCGGATTTTACTTTTATCAGCACTCCCAGGACCTTGGGCCGGGGTGGAGGACTCGCTGTGGTGTTTAGGAGCTGCTTTGCAAGTCGGACGGTGAGCACTGGGTCTTTCTCCTCATTTAAACTGCAGATGACCAAAGTTGGTCGTTTTATTGTATTTTAATTTACTGCCCCCCTGGCTCAAATAGTTCTTTTATGTCTGAATTCAGTGATTTTTTATCCTCTATCATTAGGCTGGACAGAGTTATTATGGTTGGTGATTTTAAAATTCACGTTGATGACAATACAAGCAGTTTTGCTGCTGATTTTCTTAATGTCATTGAGTCTTTAAATTTTATTCAACATGTGTCTGGTCCCACGCACATTAGGGGTCATACCTTGGACCTTGTTTTTATGCTTGGTTTAAATATTGATTCTATTTGCTCTGAGGAGCTGCATGTTACTGATCATGAATGTGTTTTGTTCAACCTGTCTTTTAACTTAGATTATCTGCCCTGTAAATGAGTAAATTGCTCTCGCATCTTAAATCGCCTCTCAGCAGAGAAATTTTCTGCAGCTTTTGACCCAAGCGCAGTGCAGACTTCTCACGCTGACGTTGATTGTCTGGTCCACTCCTTTAATGTGCATTGCTCTTCCATTTTGGATGAAGTGGCTCCTCGTAAAACTCGACTTGTTCCCTCCGTCAATTCATCCCCCTGGTTAAACGACACTATTCGTTGTTTCAGGTGTAAATGTCGGAGAGTGGAGCGACTGTGGAAATCCACCAAGCTCCAAGTTCACTGTATCTATTGCAAAGACCTTTTAACTGATTTTAACAATATGGTTAAGGATGTGAGGGCTTCTTACTTTGCTAACCTAATATCCTCCAGTAAACGAAATCCTAAAGTCCTATTTGACACTATCAACAACATTGTCAGTCCTGCACCCCCTGATGTGCCTGTATTTTCAAATTAGGATTGCAGTAATTTACTCTCCTTCTTTGTGGATAAGGTTAGAGATGTTAGAGCAAGCATCATCCCCTCTTCCACTCCCCTTTCCGTCTGCCCAACTCGGCCATCAATTTTGAACTGCTTCTCTCCCATTTCCCTGCAAGACCTCATTGATCTGGTGGGCACTATGAAAACTTCTTCAAGCCCCTTAGATATCTTACCAACGTCTATGTTTAAAAATGTACGTAGGTCTATTGGTCCGTGCCTGGTGTCTATTATTAATAGCTCCCTGCAATCTGGTTGTGTCCCATCTTATTTTAAACATGCAGTTGTTCAGCCTCTCCTAAAAAAAACGAATCTTGATCCATCCCTGCCCAAAAACTATAGGCCTATATCCAAGTTGCCTTTTATCTCAAAAATTTTAGAAAAAGTTGTTGCCAAACAGCTCACTGCTGTTCTGAATGCACACAACATTCTTGATAAGTTCCAGTCTGGTTTCCGTCAGAAGCATCCCACTGAAACAGCTCTTCTCAGAGTCTCCAATGATATCATGATGTCTTCTGATGTGGGTGAATGCTCCGTTTTGGTGCTGCTGGATCTTAGCGCAGCTTTCGATACTGTAGATCACTGCATTCTGATCGAAAGGCTTAGGCAGTGGGTGGGTGTCTCTGGGAGCGCCCTGGACTGGTTCTCCTCCTATCTCTTGCATAGGAGTTTTTCTGTGTTGGTTGGTCCCTACATGTCTGCAACTGCTGCCCTATCCTGTGGTGTGCCCCAGGGTTCTGTTTTGGGTCCTATCTTATTTGCTTTATATATGCTTCCCCTAGGACTGATTATTAGCAAATTTAAAGGTATTTCTTATCACTGCTACGCTGATGATATTCAGCTATACATCTCTTTTAAGCCAGGTAAGACTGACAAACTGTCTGTTTTGCACGATTGTCTGATTGCCATTAAGGACTGGATGGCCAACAACTTTCTACAGCTTAACGCAGACAAGACTGAGGTTGTTATTATTGCTTCAGACAGTATCGTTTCCAAGGTTGCTCAGTGTATTGGGTCCCTTTCCTCAACTGTACGATCTAACCTTAGAAATCTTGGTGTTATTTTTGATCAGGCTATGTACTTTTATCAACATATTAAGTCATTGTCCCGTACATGTTTTTTCCATCTTAGAAACATTGCCAAACTCAAGTCTGTTGTGTCACAAGCTGAGTTGGAGATGATTATTCATGCCTTTATATCATCCCGTCTGGACTACTGTAATTCCCTTTTCACATGCCTCAGCAAGTCATCCCTGGACCGTCTACAAATGGTCCAGAACGCAGCTGCAAGGCTGTTGACCAGGTCCAGCAGGACGTCTCACATCACACCCATCTTAGCTTCCTTACATTGGCTTCCCATCAAGTTTAGGATTCAATTTAAGGTTCTTGTAATCACATATAGAGCCCTGCATGGTCAGGCACCTGTGTACATCTGCAACCTACTCCATCCCTACATTACCAGCAGGTCACTTAGGTCTTCTGACCAGGGCTTACTGGTTGTCCCTCGCTCTAGACTCAAAACAAAAGGTGATCGAGCCTTTGAAATTGTGGCTCCTAAACTGTGGAACGCTCTTCCATTGGATTTAAGATCTGCGGTCTCTGTTGACACTTTTAAAAAGCAGCTAAAGACTCATCTGTTCAGACTGGCCTTTGTCTAGCCTCTTGTGTCTGTATTTCTGTGTTTTTATGTCCTTTGTTTTTATGTTTTATTGTTTCTTACTATTTGATTGTCTTATTTTAACTATTTTACTCCTGTGAAGCACTTTGTGACTTTGCTCTGTGAAAGGTGCTATATAAATAAACTTTACAAGATTTTCTTAGATTTATCATAGTGAATTAATGAAGTTCTACAAAAACAATTACTGAGGCAAAATCTCAGACATATTTTTCTTGCTGTTTAAGTCTTCCAGCAGAGTAGCATGAGCAGTTGGTAAAGATGGGAGTATTTGCCTGCCGGATGCATCTCCTTTTGAATATGGAGCCAGCAGCAGCATGTGCCCTGTGTGTTTTGGATGCAACGTGCACTGAGGGAAGCAATCCAAACAGCCTGCACTCTGAGGAGCCCGGGACACGTCGTCTCATACGCACAGCTACAGCCCTCTTCACGCGGCGTGGTTCAGCAGCAGCAGGAACTCCTGACACGTGGGAGGTCTTTCTCAAGGGAAAAGGTCGGGCCAAAAACCACCTTGTGACCTATCATGGCCACAGGCTGAACATCAGCTTCTATAATGCCCTGGCACTGTACTTCCACTGGGAGGATGCCATGTCTTTCCTCGCCGACTGGCCCAGTGAGAATGACTTGGTGAAATCTGTCACATTTGACTTAAAGGAGCCATTGTACAGGGAAGGATGCAGGGTGATGGGCATCATATATGCACTAATCATGGAGCCATTTGAGAGGATCTTGAAGATGCCAGGCAACATCTTGGATCTGAACAAAGATCTTCAAAAGATGCTCTCAACACTTCAGATCTGGTCCAGCAATGGAGCGGCTGCCATGAAGCTTCACCTGTTTTTGATGTAGCACCCCTAGAGAATCAGCTCACAGCAAAGGTGTTGGCTCATGGTTCTCTTCAAGAGATTGCCAGCACAGTTCCAAAAAGCAACATGATTGGAGAAAGTGACTTGGCCATCTTGGACAACCTGCTGCACTCCAAACCATCAATCTCAAGCCACAATCTCGAGACAACAGTAATGTGGTGGCAGAATAAGCTTAGTTCTTACTTGGATAGTCTGTCTCCATCAGAGAAGAACCAGGTCCTACATGATGCCAGGAAGAAGGTCCCCTTGTTCATTAAAGCAATGCAGCAAAGGAAGAGAGCTCTTCAAGAGGCCTTAGAGCAAAAAATGAGGAAGAAGATGATGGAGAAGGAGGCAAAAGATGCTGCTCATAAAGCACAAAGCTGAAAGCCACCACAGACATTATCAAGTGGGGAGGGCCGTGGTCTAGGGCAGACATTCAGCTGAGGCTGGAGGAGATTTTGCCAAGCCAGCACAGAGAGGGTCTCCTGACTCAAATTAAATTCCAGAGGGTAGTCATTGGCTGTGTGGGGGAGAGGCACCTCTTCCAGGAATCAAGGAACCAACAGAAATACACTGTTGAGGAGCTGAAAAGAAACCTTCAGACCATATTGGAAAAGAACCTGGCATTGGGAGAATGTCAGCAGCCCTCTGAAGGTGGACTTACATACAGGTCTGAGGAAGAAAGACAGGCACTTGTCTCTGATGCAAGGTCAACCATGCTTTTTAAGCTCAAAGAGGCCTTTAGCCTTCCTCAAAGGAAGGCTAACGGAAGGAACAAACCAAGTCCAAGCTGGTTGAGTTGGCCCAGCAGCCAGACCTATTAGTTGGGAAGAAGGTGATGCACCAGTGCCGGGAGAGTGGGACTGTGGACTGGTTTTCGGCCACAGTGGTAGGTGTTGAGAAGGAGGACAGCATGAATACCATGTACAGTATCAAGTATGGCGTTTGTGAGGATGTATGGAGCTTCCCATTACTAAAGGACATCAAAAGGTCTGACCTGACCTTTGAGTCCCCACCCCCACCCCCCACCCCCAGGGGCTCAGACACTAGGCACAGTGCCACTCTTCTTTACTTCCCTCCAGGGCTCGGACACTAGGCATAGTGCCACCTTTCACTCCCCTCACCACACCTCACACATTATTCATGTCAATAGTTCTTAAAAACGTTGTTTATAGTTCATTTTACAAATCTATACAAAATGCCAGATGTTGTTTATAGTTCTATTGACAAATCTATAGCAAACAGCCAGATGCTGTTTGTAGTTCCTTTTACAAATCTATACAAAATGGCCAGATGTTGTTTATAGTTCAATTGACAATTATATAGAAAACAGCCAGATGCTGTTATTTATGACAAATCTATAGAACACAGTCAGATGTTGTTGTTTATGACAAATCTATAGAAAACAGACAGATGCTGTTGTTTATGACAAATCTATAGATGCTGTTATTTATAGTTCAATTGACAAATATATAGAAAACAGCCAGATCATGTTTATAGTTCTATTGACAAATCTATAGAAAACAGCCAGATGTTGTTTATAGTTCTATTGACAAATCTATAGAAAACAGCCAGATGTTGTTAATAGTTGTTAATAGGACAATTTCATGTGAATATCAAGTGTAATTCCTATTGGCAGCCATTCATTTTCACAGCTGTGAAATGCATATGAGTGTAGGCAACTGCATTATTACATTTTGTAAATATGTTGAAATTATGAATGAATGAAGCTCTTGGTGATACTTTTAATGTCTGGTTTAAATTCATATAAACCGTTACAGCATATGCAAAGATTGTTTATTGTTTTTGTTAGCCATTTTGGATTTTGTCGGCCATCTTTAATTTGATATGAATTATGAATTTTATTTTGTGTTATTAGTACTTGCCATAACATTCTGAAAATAATTATATATTGTTTTCCATAATAATTAAACTAATAAACATAATAAAAACAAATAAACTGGATTTCATTATTTGGAGCTTTTCATTTACATAGGGCCGTGACCACTTTCTCACAACAATCACCATTGATTCCAATTCTGTTTGCTTGGCCAAAATATTTAACACATAAACCTTGATAACGTTTGATCTGAACATGCTACAGACATGAGGTTTGTACCACTGGATTTCTAATTTAGCCCTCTTTAAGATGAACACATGGAATTTCACCTTGAATAAAGAATTAAATGTAAGGGTAAACACCCTTTATACTCCTGTAATTAGCCTATGTCTCCAAAGCATGTACACACATTAAAGGGATATTTCACTTTAGTGGAACTTGTCAAAATTCAGCAGTCTTACCTCTATGTAATTGTATTTACATGTGAACTAGCGGCCACTACTGTACTTGTCTGCTGACAGCACCACCATTCCTACCATGTGTCAGGCTCCTCATTCACTCTCATTCATTTTGGGTACCTAGTCTAAATGTCATAATTCTGAAGTATAAACCAGTCCCTCCAGGAACTTGCGATTTTGCGATCGCAATAATTAATGCAAATTCAAGAAATCTCCGCAATATTTGCGAGAGCTTGCAGTTTTGCAAAATTGCCACAACTTTTCTGCATGAAATGGCCAAATCAACAGACCGCTTGTGATTTGGACCAATTGTCGCATTCGGTGTCGTGGTAACTTACGTCATCGCAGCGCGCATTCAGGTGGAAGATGAACAAAGCTCACCTGCCAACAAATTACTGCCATAGACCATGCAAAACAAAACAAAAGCAGCAAGAATCGAGGTGAGTGCAAAATTCAAGCTCTTGGAAGACTTAATAGCTTAAACGGAGAGTGGGAGAGAATAGGGGGAGGCTGTGTGTGTGTGTGTGTGTGTGTGTGTGTGTGTGTGTGTGTGTGTAGCGAGACACAGGACACCACTATGCAGAAACCCTACAACCTTTCTGTGGCCCTTTTGGGTCAGCACAAATGGCCTCCCACCTCTAGGCTGTAAAGGTGTCGAATTGACACAGTCCATGGCTCAAGGAGTTGAGTCCATGCCAGCCAGAGATGTCTCCACAGGACAGCTCAGGAAATTAACGACAGGATACCAACCCGGCGAAGAGGTTTGAAACTCTCTCACACATTCCACAATTAACAACCTTTATCTTTCAGCCATCAGGAGGAGGACTCAAGAACTCAGGAGTACTAATGAACTATGCAATCACACATCCATAGTTCTCACACATCTGAATATAGGGAATCACACCCCTTCCTTCCTTTGGAGTACCAGACAGTCACCATTGGGTGAGGACGGGAATACACACCAATGTGTCAATACGAAGGAACAAAGACTGCTGTTGACACTTTCCAGAGTCTCATCACTACTCCCTCCCTGAAGCAGGACAATCATAAATCTTTCCCCTTTTTACATTCCTTTAAAACCTATTTTCAACTATATTTTCCAAATGTCTTTAATGAATCTATTATGTAGTTTGAAGTATACTAGATGTGTTAACTATAGGCCCATATAGCTCAGCTTAGCTAACTGCTTAATGACAGCCGTGAATACGGTAAGAGGTAATGGTTAAAATAGACCCCTAGTGAAGCGAATGAAACGCTTGTGTTAAAACATCCCTGAAATGTGCTGTGCTAATTGATTAGCCGCCGTTGCTAATCCCTTTGAGTTGGAACTGACTCTTGTGTTGAAACATCACTGAGATGCACTGTGCTTGTTGTTAACCGCCGTGTTAACATACGGAAAATAACTGTGTGGATTGATTAGCCGCCGTGCTGATCCCTTTGAATCAGAACTGACTACTTGTTGTGAACTCCACACAGACTGGGAAAGTGACTGGAAACTTCCGGTCAAAACTGTGAAAGCCTATCAGTAGGTGGTACTAAATGTGATTGCGTCACCGCGTAATCCTGCCCCGTGGTCGTAAGGACGACCCCATCCCGCGAAATTTAAAAGAGTAACGGAGTAGACATCCTGTGTCAACATCCTGTGTCATAAACTGACTTTGGTTAATTGAGCTGAATGTGTACATTGATGAACTGTGTGGTATAAATTGAATTGAAAATTATCCTTTCTCTCTAAATTGGCTTGTGCTCAAAAGAAAGGACGCCCTCTAGTGACCAAGCAATGTGTTGAACTTTGAACTTCAATGAAGTGTGCTTTATTCTACTTTATCACTTCTACCTTTATTTATGTTATCCTTATCCTTGAATGATAGAATAAGTATCACTCAAAGAATACATTAATGCATCAATACTATCTGAATCCATGATTTGATTTATAACCTTTGATAAACTTTGAGGATTTTATGTCACTTTTGAAGCACTTTTGTTTTTCATATGTATAAAATTTTTAAATTATTATTTGTCATTTACCTCCTTTTGAGAAATTTACTCATCTTTTGAAAGTAAACAATTAACAGTATTCTCCTAGGTTTTTGTTATCCTAGACAACTCCTGTTAAGTGATAATCTCAAATGGTAAAGTTGCTTACTCTTCTATTTTTAATCAACTTTCCCAAATTGTAATTACATAAAAAAACCTCTGACTTTATACAAAGATTGAATTGCTATACTAGCTTTAAACAGCTTTAAGTCCCTATACACATTTGCATGATAACATAAATCCATTTTTAAAATTTGTATTTTTAAAATTTTTATTATTTACTCTTCTTGTGTTAATCTACTATTGGTCACTAAGGAAGCCCAATGAAATAAAGGTATCTATAATCTACTCCAACCTGAATATTTGGAAATCCCACACACGTTGTTAATGTGCCACGGTCTCCCCTGATTTGGAGATTGGCACTCAAGTAACCAAATCAAAGCTCGTATCTAATCAAATTATGGCTGCCTCAGCTGACAGAACATCCCCACCTTCGAGCCAAGGTGACCACCTCGAGGTCTTCGAATCCTTATTGGCTGACCTGATTAAAGAATTAGCGCCCAATTATGCAGCACAAACCCAAAGTGCTGATCCTGCCACACTTGACCATAAGATGTCAGAACTTGTGAGCAAAGCTGTAAAAGCATTACTAAAAGACAAAGCGCTTTCCAAAGTGTTAGGTTGTATGGCTGTCACATTGACTGCACAACTTAGACACACAGATACCTTGTTAGATCAAACAACGACTGAATTGAACACCGTAAAACGCGAGAAGGCGCGGTTGCAAGAGGCAAACGGGGACCTGCGAGAACAGCTCGCGCAGACCAGGCTATCCTTCGCTGGAGCAGCAACGCGCATTGACATACTAGAAGCAGAAGCTGCACAGCGAACCAACACTAGTGTTGGTTTACTCTCTGCAGGAGAGGATAAGTGGAAAGAGAAAAATGAGAGGCTAGAACAAACCCTTCTAGAACAGGACCAAGAGCTAGCAATAGCCAAGACTTGAGGAGGACAGGGTACAACTACAAATAGTACGTAGAGACCATGACATTGCTAACAACCTACTTCATCAGGCAGTGGATGAAATGAAGGACCTGAAAGCCCAAGTAAAAGCTTATAAGGGACATAGAGAAACCGATCAGAGGTATATACAGGAATTACAACAAAGATTGGATGAGGCCCAGGATCATACTAGGGAATGTCAACGTCAGCAGGAGATTAAAGATGAGAAAGGAGGAGAGATTTTCAGACCCAAATCCCTAGAGATGCTCAGGATGACTCACCCCCTCAATCTAACTCTCTGTTTGCACCAAATCCATTCTCCCACTCTCAGGTTGGCAGGGCCTAGTGTGGGACGGCCCCAAGAACCTCCCCTACCTACCGGTGTTTATTCGTCCCAAGGCCTGTCTGACAGAGACCTAGATAAGATTGCCCGTAACGTTGCAAGGTTTGATCCAAAGCCAGCGGGATCTCATAACCCCAATACCTACCTGAAAGACATTGACTTCTATCTGAGAAAGTTCCCAAACGCTACAGTAGATGACAAAATCTACTTGATCAAAGTTACTTCCAGTCGGGAAGTAAGCAGTTTCATTGAGCGTCAGCCAGACTATGTCAGAGCAGACTACCAAGTACTCTGCCAAGCCATGATGCGCAAGTTTTCAGATCCCGATTCTCAAACCAGTTTGATTGCAGTCATGGCAATCAGACAAGGTAGATCGGAATCCCCTCAACAGTACTACCATCGCTTGCGCCAGGCCTACTTCGGGACTAAGAATGAACCAGGGATGGAGGAAGACTTGAACTTCAAATTACTTTTCATCCAAAACCTCCATCCCTCTACTGGTCATCACTTAGGCATTGTAGCATGTCCTCAAACTCAAAACAGTCTACAACTACACGAATTAGCCATTAAGGGTTATGCTAAACAGAAACAAACAATATCTAAAAACGCCGAACCTAGATCCATCTTGAGTCTGGATACCAAATCCTTACCCTTGGAACTCGAGGGAACCCATGGTAAGAGTCCTCCCAATTCAAACCCCGCTTCCCCACGGCCACACCGCCGTGATAAGGGACCGAGTTTTTCAAGAGCTGACCCAAATCGTTCTTCTTCAGATTCTCCCCAAGGGAAATGTTACCCTGACCAGTGGGAGAAACGCCACTACAATGACAACCGGGTAAGTTTCCAACGCGAACCCAGAAACACTTATCCCCGAGATAAGCCACAGTGGAAACCATCGAATTGAAACTCACCTGGTGAGAGAGCCCAAAGAAACAGTGACCACCAGATCCCTCAAAAGAAAGACAATAAGGTCATAGTTGAATCTAAGTTGACTGGCATTAGTGAAGAAGATATTGAGATCATCACACATGTGATAGATAACTTACGGAAAAAGGAAAAACCTATAACAAAAGTTGATCTTTTCACCGTGACCTCTCTACCTGCCAACCTCCCTCTTGAAGACACCGCACCCCAACAACCTGAAGTGGTAATGGAGGAACTCTACGTAGGCCCTGATGATATTGAGCCTACATCACCTCTGAGTCAGAACCTGACGGCGTTCCAAGCCATTGAACTTGAACAAACTTTAGACACGGCGATCCCATCGGTTCCGGAGAGCGCTGACTTGGTCGTTCAGTTGGACTCTGAGGGAGAAACTCCCAATGATGATCTCCCAGTCATCCAGGGCGAATCGCCCTTTCAACAATTCTTGTGTAACCTAACCAAGAAAGGTGTTGCACGCAAGCTCTATCTCTCCACGATGCTCGAACATGAGTTAGTGTATGAAGCACTCTTGGACACTACAACCCTGTTCTTTAGACGTACAAGCTTACTCCACCACAGGTACTACTTTGTCCACAATGGCTTTAGTGCATTTAACCATAGGGCCAATGAGTCTCAGTCATCCGGTATATGTGTCCCCCCTGGACACTATCCCGCTTCTTATCGGGAAAGACCTCCTTAACCGATTCGAACCCTTGATCAACTTCAAGCGGTTAAAAATCTGGGCACAGGTTCGCAAACCTCTGCCTATTTCTCTTCCCCAACAGTCTGAAGTCCAGTGCTATGTCCTTGGTGCTGACAATCCAGCAACCTGCGTCCCATTAAGTCAGCTTGGAAATGTTGAGATGCTTGGAACAGTTAACCCAGACGACAGCGCATCCCCTGAGCCTCTGTGGCCCTATGACGAACTCTTGTCTCAAAGAGACACCTTCTTGTGTGCTCTGAGTCCCCCCAAGTCCACGGAGACTTACTGCCCTCGGGTGGTAAATGGAATCACACTCCAGAGCACCCACGTTGACAATGTGGTCCTAGCCCTCTGGGCCGACAAGTCTGCTATCAGCTTGAAACTCTTTGAGTCACTATCCCGATCAGATCCTAGTCTCCAGCTGGTAAAGAAGACCTTTCGTTTTCCTTTGGATCCTACACCCCAAACGATGATGAAAGCACAGGGCGTCTGCGCCTTAACATTGCGCTGGAACCAAAGGGAGATGAATCACTACTTCTTGGTCATCCTCGATTTACCGCACCCCGCCTATATAGGCGGTGATGCGCTAGTCAGACTAAATGTTCAGGTTGACACCGTCAACGATGTCTTGTGGTCCTTAACGAATGTCAAGGGTGATTCAAACCCACCTGATCCTGAGAACATGAAATCAGGACAGACAATTCCTGAAGTTTGTCGCATATCCACTGAACAGCACGTTGTGGTGCCAGCTCGCACAAAAGACTTTGCTATCAGAATGAATATACAAACGGGTCAACGTCTGAACCATTCTATGGCGTTCTTCCAACCCTCTCCTCTCTTCTTTGCACTAGGACTCACTCTGGACGCTACCCCCTTGATGACGGTTTCCTCCAGAACAACCTACCTGCTAGTTCAGAATGGTACAGCTGAAGAAATTCTGATAACTAAGTCTACTTCTTTGGGTTGGTTAGTCAGCACTGAATTCCATGACTTCGAACTGAGAATCCCTGTAATAGGGCTCATTCCACCTCAGTTGCATCCTTACCACTCCAACGTAGATGCGATGTTCACCATACCGTCCAAGTCCATCGCAGTCTTCTCCGCCATGACGTTAAATAACGATCCATCTGCCGGGTTGACCTCGCCGACAAACGACATATGGTCATTCAGGCAATTGTCATTGCAATTGTCAATTGACAAAGGGACCAGCAGGTCCCTTTGTCCAGATGGCCCATGGCTCAATTGGGACAAGAGCTCCCAAAGGTCAAAAACTCAATGTACTTTTCCACTCTTGACGTGGCATCTGGATTCTGGACTATCCCGGTAGACATAGCAGACCAACATAAGCTGGCCTTCACCTTCGCCAACCGGCAATACACTTTCACCAGGTGCCCATTTGGCTATGCCAATTCGCCCGCAGAATTCAACATCTTTCTTAACAAGGCATGTCCTGACGCCAATGACAGGGGTACCCTTATCTACGTCGATGACGTCATGATGCGGAGTCCCACTCTTGAAACCCATTTGCAAGAGATCGACCATATGCTCGGACAGCTTTCCCTCGCTGGTGCAAAGATATCCCTGTCTAAATGATATCCCTGTCAGTGGTGTAAAACCAAAGTCAACTATGTGGGCCTCCTAGTGGGTACGGATGGTGTCAATCCTCAGGCGAACCGTGTTCAAGGGATCTTGAACATAAAGACCCCGTCTAACATCTCAGAGCTCCGTAGTTTTCTGGGAGTATGCAATTACTCTCGCCAATTCATCGAAAACTACGCAGACGTGGCCAAACCTCTAACTGAGCTGCTCAAAAAGGATGTACCCTTCGTCTGGTCCGAACCACAAGAGCAAGCCATGCGAACATTGAAACAGAGGCTTTGTACGGCCCCTTGTCTGGCCTACCCTGATGAAAAGAAAGAATTCTACTTGGAAGTCGGGTTCTCGGACCAATGTCTGAGCGCCGGTCTGTACCAATTACATGACCAGGACAAACGTGTTGTGGCCTACGCCAGCAAAACACAAGCACCTGAACGCAAATACTCCAACTGTGAAAAAGCACTGTTGTTGACTGTATGGGCTGTCAAGCATTTATCCAACTATGTTGGGGGTCAAAAGGTCATCATTGAGACGTGTCATCAACCTGTGGTTTTCCTTAACAGTCAGCGGATTAGGGACGGGGTGGTGACAAATTCCCGCGTCGCTTCATGGTTGATGGCACTGCAGAGCTTTGACATTCAGGTGTGCTATGCACAGAATCGGAAAACGCCCCTGGGCACTGACTTGGCACTCTGCCAGCAATGCTCAGGCGCCGTCCCGGCCAGTGAACCACCGGCCTACAAACCTCGGGCCCCTGAATCCACACACAACCACTACTTCGACCCCAATGTCAGTAAAGACATGGTCACTGCCTACGTAGACGGCTGCTCCTTCCACCATGAGACACACACACGTGCTGGGGCAGGCCTGGCTTGGGTCAACAATACCCCTTGTGTGCCATGGCAGTTCAAGCTAGGCTCTCAGACTTCCCAATATGCCGAAATTGCTGGCATTCTGAGAACCCTACAAACGGCCATAGCACAGAACATCAAAGAACTAGTGATTTGCATGGATTCAAACTATGCGCGTCTCAGTTTCTCCTGCCATCTGACACACTGGAAGTACAATGGCTTTCTCACTTCGCACAAGAAACCTGTTAAACACAAAGAATTGTTCATAGCCTGCGACCAATTGATGGAACAACACGACATGCAGGTGTACTGGAAGAAAATCAGGGTCCACTCTCGTGTCCCTGGCATAGACAAAGAACTAAATGACTTGGCTGATACCTTGGCCAAGAAAGGCGCCCTGGACGGGATTCCCTGGCTGTTCGAGCCGGAGTCCCTTCCCACCCCACCCGCCCCTTCGATCTGCGCGGTCACTAAGTCACGGGCAGCTGCAGCCCCCGCCCGGGCTACCCCTGGTCCAGCAACTGCCTCTGTCTCGCACGCATTTACTGATTCAGATCTTGTGTCTCTGCAATCACAGGACCCGGCCATCCGCACCATGATCGTACGCTTGTCTGATGCCTCTGCGCACCGGATCTCTGATTCTGACTTTCTTTCCATACCTGGCTTGCGGCACCTCTTTGCTACAAGACACAACTTGCGGCTCATCAAGGGCCTTCTGGTTCATGTCTCCGAGGACCTCACTTCTCCGTGTTTGTGGTCCCTCTGAGCCAAAGGGGGGTGATGCTCACACATGCCCATGACTCGCCATGCGCAGGCCACCGAGGCATCAAAGCAACGTGCACAGCACTTCAGCAAGTGGCCTACTGGCCACACATGCACCAAGACGTGGCAGAATACATCAAAGGCTGCCTGGTTTGTTGCCAATTCCAGCCATCAAACCCACTCCACAGAGCCCCCACCCAGAGGGAACGACGGGCCGGGGCTGAACCAAGGAGACGTCGCACAGGAGTGTGGTGCCGGCGTCGTTGAAAACCACGTCCTCCAGCTGCAGCCCTGTGACAGCCGTCCTGTAAGCCTGCATGTCCGGGTCGGCGGCCTGATCAGCTGCCATGCGAGCGTAGTCATGTCCCAAGTGAACGGCCCCCACGATGGCCCAGGAGAGGCAGTCGGCGACGAGGTTGGCTTTGCCAGCGACATGCCATATGTCCGTGGTGAACTCCGAAATGTAGGAGAGCTGCCGCTGTTGGCGGGCGGACCACGGTTCGGCCACCTTAGCCATGGCGAACGTCAGCGGTTTGTGGTCCACAAACGCCAGGCACTGGTGGCCCTCCAGTAGGAAACGGAAATGTTGAATGGTGAGGAAGAGGCCGAGGAGCTCCCGATCGAAGGTGCTGTACTTTTGTTCACTGGGGTGTAACTTGTGGCTGAAGAAAGCGAGCGGTTGCCAGGCACCGCCCACCCACTGCTCGTGCACCGCGCAGACGGCATAATCCGAAGCGTCTGTGGTGATGGCGATCGGGGCCGTGGGAGACGGGTGCGCCAGCATTGCGGCGTTAGCCAGAGCAGTCTTAGCGTCCGTAAACACCTTGTCCCTCTCCGCGGACCAGTCCACCGCATGTTTGGGGGCCTTGCCTTTCAGAGCCTCGTACAGGGGTCGCATGAGTCGAGCAGCTTGGGGGATAAAGTGGTGGTAAAAGTTCACCATGCCGAGGAACTCCTGCAGAGACTTGATCGTGAGCGGGCGCGAGAAATTCGTGACGGCGTCCCGAACCTTCGACGGGAGGGGGACTGCCCCGTCTTTGGTGATGCGGTGACCAAGGAAGTCGATGGTGGTCAGCCCGAACTGGCACTTGGCTGGGTTGACCATCAGCCCGTGCTGGCTGAGCCGCTTGAAGAGAGTCCGAAGGTGGGACAGGTGTTCCGCTTTGGAGGTGCTGGCGACGAGGATGTCGTCCAGATAGACGAAAAGGAAAGGCAGGTCCCGTAGCACCGAGTCCATGAGGCACTGGAAGGTCTGTGCGCCGTTCTTAAGGCCGAACGGCATGCGCAGGAACTCGAACAGTTCGAATGGGGTGATCACCGCCGTTTTGGGGACGTCCAGCGGGTGGATGGGCACCTGGTGGTATCCACGAACGAGGATGGGTGCCAGGTGGGCGGAAAAGTCCTGGATGTGCGGAACCGGGTAGCGGTCTGGCGTCAACACGTTGTTGAGACGGCGGTAATCGCCGCACGGGCGCCACCCGCCATTGGGTTTCGGGGCGATGTGGAGGGGTGAAGCCCACGGGCTGTTGGAGCGGCGAATGATGCTGAGGCGCTCCATAGTCTCGAACTCCGTCCTGGCGATGGTAAGCTTGGCCGGGTCGACGCGCCGGGCCCGGGCGTAGACCGGGGGGCCGGTGGTGGCGATGTGGTGTTCCACCCTGTGCTTGGCGGTGGATGGCGAGAAGGTGGGCTGCGTGAGGTCCGGGAACTCGGCGAGAAGACGGAGAAACTCGTCCGCGGCGGAGAGCATGCTAGACAGTCTGATGGAGTCTGCTCCACTGAGTGTACACACGTATGAACTGAAGGTGACAGCGTTGATCAAGCAGCGGTGTTTGACATCCACCAGCAGTCCATAGGCGCATAGGAAATCCGCGCCGAGGAGGGAGACGGACACTTTCACCGTGACAAAGTCCCAGCCAAACCGCTGTCCGCCGAAACACAACGCCACGTACCTCGTGCTGTAGGTGCGGATGGGGCTGCCGTTAGCGGCTACCATGGGGGGGCCGTGTCCGCCGGCCAGGATGTCCACTCCCGATGCGGGCAGGACACTCCTCTGCGCGCCCGTGTCGCACAGGACACGCCGTCCGGAGATGGTGTCCTGGATGAACAGCAGCCTGCCTGCCACGCTGAAGCTGCATGGCGATCGGCACCGCTTGGCTTTGGGCCCAAACTTTGCATGGTAAAAACAGCGACCGTTGTGCCTTCAGGCAGTGGTGAAAGAGCTGGGGTAGGAAGCAGTGCGGCCGTGCAGTGTTGTTGACCAGCCAGGAAAAATTTATCAGCCTCCTTGGCCAGAGCACGGCAGTCAGTGATGGCGGTGTTGGTGTTGGGAAGGCAGCTGTCGCAGGAACAGGTGGACGAAAAGGAAATCGGGTTTGTGCCCATCCAGGAGATTTAGCATCCTGTCCATGAGCTCAGACGGCTTGCTGTCGCTGAGGCCTTGCAGAGAGAAGAGCCGGCTAGCCCGCTTGGCGTCGGTAAGTTCAAAAGCTCTCAACAGATGGGCTTTGAGTGTCTCATATTTATCCTGCAGCGGGAGAGTTTTGAGGAGGTTCACCACTCGGGATGCAGTTGAACTCCCGAGGGCCGACACCATGTAAAAGTACCTTGTAGCGTCCGCGGTGACCTCCCGAAGCGCGAACTGCGCTTCCGTCTGGGCGAACCAGGCAGAGGCCGACGCTCCAGAACTTCGGTAGTTTGAGGGAAACTGCGTTAGTCGCCATGTCCGTGAAGAACTGTCACTGGAAATATCCAGCAGACAAACGTCGGGGTCACCAGTGTAGAAGTGGCAGGAATGCAGAGACGGACAACTTCTCTCGTTGACTACACCAACTCGTGTGTCATTTATTTTTAACCCCTAGAGCAAGACAATTTACCTCGCGCTCAAAAACACAACATTACATCGAGCTGACGTCTGACTCAGAAAACCAGACTTTCTTAAAGGGACCGTGCCTCCTTAACCCTGAGAAGCACACAATATAACTGCGTGTGTTAAACATACCCAAACCACAGATTATGGTGAATAATGTCTATAGAGTCCGCCACAGTATCGCAATTTTTGAGAAAAGCCGCAGCAAAATCAAGCATATTTGGCCACAATAATCACAAAAAAACTCTGCGAAATCCTGGTGGGACTGATAAACAAACTACTGCGGCAGATTTTAATAAAACAGGCAATTCTTCCGCAAGGGGCAGAATGAAGATAGCCTAGAGGAAAGTCCTGGTTGAAGAAATGAAGAAAAGGCACCCCAATGGAACTGTCATTGCATCGAAGATGGACCAGACCTTCCCACTTCGCAGGGAGACGGGAGATTGTGGAGACCGAACCTCCAGTGCAAACACTGATGGAGCAGTGGCCAGCTCTTTTTACAGAAAGACAAGTTAGTATTGACATTCTTGTGCTTGTTAAATGTTTTCCACTATTATCAACTGTACATTAAATTGTTATGGTATGTTTTTGTGTTCTATGTTGTAGGTGTTTGCAGAGTTCAACAGGATAGCCACCACACCTGCAGCAGGACTATTTTGATGCCTTGGACTGCAACACACTATGTTTTGTTTATGCAGCAGACTGATTCAGGGGTGAGTCAGTTTCTATATTGTTTTACCTTTATTTAAGTTGGTCAGCTGACTGTTCTCCAAGGCATCCCTGTTCTACTTAGTGATGACCCAAGTGACCTTAACAAGACCTGCTTCGTAAGCTGTAGTGTAGTGCAGTTACAGTCATGCTTAAAAGTTTGTGAACCCTTTTGAATTGCCTGCATTTCTGTATAAATGGCTCCTTAAATATAATCTGATCGTTATCTAAGTCATAGCAGTTGATAAACAGTGTGATTTAATAAATAACACACAAAGAGTGTACTTTTACATGTCTTAAATATATATATATAATATATACAAATATAATACATATATATATATATATATAAATATAATATATATAATATAATATAATATATAATATATATATATATATATATATATATATATATATAAATAAATATATATTAAATATATTGTTTAAACGCGAACAGCATAGAATGGCAAAATTATGTGAAACTCTAGGATAATGACATGATATTTGAAAGCGGGTAACAGCCACTTTGTTCAACATTGCACATCATCAGTTGGTCAGACATCATGTTTGGATTGTATTTAAGATGCAAGTCCAGTAACAAAAATGCAGGTAATAAAAAGGGTTCACAAACATTTACGCTTGATGACAGCTATTTATCATGTTATTCTTCTATGCAGGATTCAGACAGCGATGATGCCTGGGCACAGATCTCTGCTGGGGTGCTGACTGTCATCAGTGAAGATACGCCTCAGCTCTCTCCAAACCAACTCTACCTTGAACCAATCTCTACTGCCATCATTGTGAAGGGAGGTATTGTAATGGACGATCTTCAGAACCTACCTCAAGCGCTTTGCCTCTTGTTTGGGCTGTTGTATTCTTTGTACTTAAGAGTACCCTAAGCCCATGAAAAGCACTTTCAACTTCATGCACAGAGTGATGCTTGGCTTGGAACTCAGCGTTGTTGAGTGTCTATAAAAGCGCTATACAAATATAATGCTAAGAAGTGTGTAAATGTGAATATTTTAGGAGAATGGAACCCGTTTTCCATTGATGTTATGTACACTATAAGGAACACTATAGGTTAACTTTAAATCCACTATAAGATTGTCATAGTTAAGTGTGTAATATTACTATAATAACTGATATAATACATTAAAAAACATAGAAACACTATAGGTAACACTATTGTATAATCATAAGAAATGCAATAGTTTCACTCTAAATCCACTAGAACAATATTATAGTTAATTGTATATTATTACTATAGTAATTTTTATAGTGCGTTCGAAAAAAAACACAGAAACACTGTAGTAATATTATAAGATTATTACAAGTTTTTTCTGTGGTATTTCTATAGTAATTATTTATAGTTATACTATAGTATGTTTTTGTAGGGGAAAGTCTGCCAGTGAGCCCTCGCGCACTTACCGATTTCACAGTGGGACAGCCCTGAACCCTTGCGGACTTGTCGGGAACGCGAGTCAAAGTCCGTGAGTCTGTGAGCGCGGACATTGGGATTATCCCAAACTTTACCCGATTTTCTACTGGCATGGGGGTGAGTAGATAATGACTGAATTTTCATTTTTCTGTGAACTATTCCTTTAAGTGCCCTATTTTGGGATCAAAAAGGTGACTGTCACCTAAAGATGACTAGTTTGCATCCCTGAAGGAAGAATGAGCGTTAGGCTACTGGTCATAACTTGAAACTACTGATACTGCACTTTTAAAACAGTCCTTACACACTGGGGTATTTTGCACTTTTGTCATAACCGCTGAAGATGGCGAGTTGATCAAACCTGTGAACCTGCTCTGTGCGGCGAGCTGGAAAACGTGCTCTTTGCTGCCCCCTTTGGCGGCTGGAAGCGCAGCTACAACATGTGTGTTTTTTTCCAGCGGCCAAAGGGGGCAGCAAAGAGCATGTTTTCCAGGTTGCCGCACAGGGAAGAAGAGTGGCAGCCATGACATCCGTATGAAAACAATTCGGACAAGCCACACAAAGGTGAGATTTTCTAACTTATTGCAAATGCTTTCAAACAATGGGGTTAATTCATAAAACTCTGCGGTAAAAGAATGCGGGACGCAAAATCTTAGTGATGGCCAAACGAGGCTTTCTGAAGCTTTGAGGCTTTACAGCCAATTGTGTCGAAAATGGGTTCACTACTCGAAGCTTCAAATAACACAGCGTGCGTGTGTGACATCTGCTGGTCAAATAAATGTAGTGCAACCAAGACGCAGATGCTCCGTTATTGGTTCTGGGATTGTTTTGGATGTGATGCGCCATGCACATTTCTGTTTGACTGCACTAATGTTGAAGACAGTGTATGTTATTTGGCACGTCTGATTCTATATGTATATTTCTATTTTTGTTATGAAGCATTTTATGCTGCTATTACATTTATGAAATGTGCTCTACAAATAAAGATTGACTGACTGATTGATGTCATTTTGACATGGGTCTGGTACAAATACAGATTATGTACAAGTATTTTGGCAAAGTATGTACTTGGGTTTTGGGGTACATAGGTGTGCATGGGTGACAGGGAAGAGGGTGTGCTTGGGAAACAGGGCAGAGGGTGTGCTTGTGTAACTCATGACAATGTGGGATAATGGGGATAATGCTCACAGATTTTTATTGAGAAAGAGTATTTTCTCTACAGTATGAGGACTCAAACGGTTTCTTTTTTTGCTCATAATTTCCCCAGCCTTTGAGAAAACCCATTCACAGGGCACAGATGAGGCTGGGGTCTTGCAAGGTGATATAAATGAGGGTATACACTTTTATGGTTGGACCAGTAGGTCAGTGGGTCCTCTGCTCTTTGTAGAGGAGGATCAGTCAGGTAGCGTTGCACTTCCACTGTTGCATTCGAGGTGGCATTTTTCACTTTTCTGGCCTCGTTGGCATCGTTGTCCAGCAGTTTCCACAGGTTAACACCTGAAAAATATTGAATAACAACCTCACCAGAAATGAACACTCAGTAGTTATTCTTCATTCATCTTCACATATCTTGGGTTGCATAATGCATAATGAACAATTTATTAATAGCATATAAAAATTACCTGTGGAGGATGCAGCTTGTGCACTTTGTGCTGCAGGGTCTGGCTGGATTGGTGCCTGGGAAGATGTGGATGGCTGGTCTGTGTCTTGTGCTGTGCTTCTGATGAGTGCTGCACATTCTGCTGTCAGTCGTCTCGTTGCAGCCTGAGCATGCATGTGATTGTGAAATCCAAGAGTTTTAAATTGGAAGATCCAGCAGTGTAGCCATTGTCATTACACTCATTGTCTCAATAGCCGATAATTTGTCTGTTAGGATTCTGACAAGGTTCTGTCCAAGCTGTGTTGCCACGTTGGTGGTGATTTGTGGCATCATTTCATTTATTGTGTATCTCAGCATACGGATGAGAGGGATGATCTTCGACCCTGACACTCTCTTCTCCTGTGAAAGCTCCACAGTGGCCACCTGGAATGGAGACAGCACCTTAAGGCATTGTTCTGTGCTGTCATATTCTTGGGAGTTCAGAGTACACACGTCTGTCTTCAGAGTGGCTAGAGCTGCTGCCACTGGTTGTCTCTCTTCATATAACCGTTGCAGCATTTCCAGTGTGCTGTTCCAGCGAGTATCCACCTCCAAGATTAGCTTCTTCACTGGGCGGCCCATTTGCTGTTGCATTTGCCCCAGCCTCTCTTTTGCTGTAGTACTGGTTTTAAAATAAGTCACCAACTTCCTTGGTCTTGTTCTCATTTCATCAAGCCCAGGAGGGGCATCAATTGATTTTTTAACTACAAGATTGAGGGCATGTGCAATGCATATAGCATGCCTCAATTTCAAGTTGTTGGCGGTAGCAATCATATTAGCAGCTGCATCAGTAACAAGGCATCTTACCTTGCCCTGAATGCCCCACTCTTCCATCAGTGACTGCTTCACCCCTGCTATGTTCTCTGCTGTGTGGGTTTTAGGAAATGGCCTCACCCCTAAAAGAGCAGTGGACAGTTTGTCATTATCGTCCACAAAATGGCATGTGACAGCAAGATATAATCTAACATCATCCACAACGGAGAAAGGCTGAGAATCTTTGACTATGAAGTTGACAAGATCTTCATCAAGTTCTTGCTTTCTGTTGCCTAAAAAATATAATGCATAGAATATAATTCATTAGGTTTGATTTAAAATAAATATTAAGTGTTATTGAAATGTAGTAAGAGTAACACAGGGCAATATACAACAAAGTTACATAAATATTAATCCTTTGGCACTACTATTGTGGATTTCATTAAACATAATTGATTAGTGTAATATTCACTGTTTCCTTAGTATGACAGTTGTAAGCATGATAAAGTCATGTAGGCCTAACGTAGACTAACCATGTTCCATACACAACGATGTTCCGTACAGATGACCTTCTCCCGCCGATCGCTGAATAAATACTTCCAGGTCATGAATAAAATATATATCTCTGTCATCTTAATTTCTCCCTCTTTCATCCCCGACCAAGACAGAAACCCCCCCGCCATTTGTTCCTGTGAGATTTCAGTAAGTTTGCTAGGTGCGCCCACTACACTTGAAAATGGGGAGTGGGCAAGCTCCAGTCCAGACTGCAGCTTGGGTGGGGAGACAACTAGAGCAGCGAAAAGTACATTTCGATTTAGTTTATGCTTCTCACAGTACTACAGTCTGTATGAAATGATTATTATGTTATCACAAGTTGTTAAATATATTACCTTTTGTTGAATAAATGCTTTGAAATGGGCATTTTTTAACGTCAGTTCCGGGCAATGACCGCTTGGCGCCACTCTCAGACTGAGGCAGCAAGTCTGTCAACACAGACGCTGTTTGCACGTCATCCTGCGCGCAGTGATGATGTTAACGTCACAGTAACATTACAGCAGTGTTAATTATAAAGGGTCAATTAAGTTACATCAATTGAATATTTTAACATTTTAAATTTTCATTCTTTAACAGATGAAACATTAATTAACTTATAAATAACTGTGAATTGATTGTGATGTTATTTCATAGCCAACTTTTCATAAAAAGTAACGTTATTTAATGTTAAACACAATGTTAGGATATTCACACAGATTTAATAAGATTTCATACATCAAATGATTGTTTATAATGATTTATTTATATTCACACAGTTTTAAGTTAATACATTTCATACAAAATGATTGTTTATAACGATTTTAGTTAAGTTAACTTACATGAAGCTGACAAACATTGTGATTTTATATAACTTACATGATTAACATATTAAAAATTATTCACATAACATTAACTGATTAAATATTAACATGATTACTAATGTTAACATGTTAATTTCAAAGCAAAGTCCAGAAAGCAAAACAAGGGAAAGCAAGGGAAGAAAGAGATGTCAGGAAAGAAAAAGCAGTACACAAAGGAGATGCTAGAGAAGGCAGTTGAGGAAGTGAAGGCAGGAGCAAGTTTGAGGGCAACATCAAAAAAGTACAATACACCTCACACCACTCTGCAGGACTACAAAAAAAATAAATATGCCCACAACCCTCATCCCAATTCGGCCCTGACACCTGCGGAGGAAGATGCCCTCATCTCCTTTATATTCTGGATGGCAGACCATGGCTTCCAGGTGACTAGATCCCTAGTCAAAGTGCTAGCCATTGGGATCATCAAGGAGAGTGGCAGAACTGAGAGCACGATGGTAAATTTGGAGAAGGGGCCAAGTGACGTCTGGTGGTCCAGGTTCAAGGCCCGCCATCCAGAATTGACCTCTCGGACGGCGGATTCCCTGGACAGAGCCAGAGTCCACGGCGCTACACCAGAGGCCATTAAAGGCTTCTTCACACAGTTTGGAGGACAAGCCACATCTCATCTTCAACTGTGATGAAACTGGCTTTGGGGACAAGCCTAGGTCCAGGGAGAAAGTCCTGTGCCAGACTGAGAGGAAACACATATACCAGCAGCAGCAGACGACCAGAGAGCACATCACGGTGCACTGTTGTGTGAATGCAGCCGGGGAAAGCATTCCACCCTTCATCATTTACCCCGGCTGCCTCCCAAGCAATGCCTATAGGCTGGATGGGCCCCCCAACGCCCTCTATGGCGTCCAGGAGAAGGGGTACATGGACACAGAGCTCTTCCTCAAATGGCTCCGGCACTTTATAAAACACGCTCCTGAGGAGAGACCACTTATTTCAATCATGGATCAACACGAGACACGTGTCAAAAGATGTAATCATGTACTGCAGGGAAAACCAAATTGAAATACTGTGCTTACCTGCCCACACCACACACATCCTTCAGCCCCTGGACATCGCTGTCTTCAACCCGCTGAAGACTGCCTTCTCCACCACGGCTTCCAGGATGGGTCTGGTGCGAGGGGATCTTGTGGTGGGGAAGAAGCAGTTTTCACCTCTCCTGAAGCATGTATACCCCACTGCTGTCACCGCCCAAAATATTAAGACTGGGTTCCGTAAGGCAGGCATCTTTCCTCTGTCCAGGGAGGCTGTGGACACAACCCAGGTAATGTTAACATTAATGCAATGATAATTCATCCTCTAAGTTACTTGCATTTCTTTTAAAAGTGTGTTAATGAGTTTCAACTATGCTTTACTTACTAGGTGGTGAGAGTGCTCCCATCTGCAGATGGAAGTGATGCCACTCCATCCATCACTCCCGCCACTCCCTCAGCCACGCCATCCATCACTCCCGCCACTCCCTCAGCCACACCATCCAGCGCTCCTGCCACTCCTTCAGCCGCACCATCCAGCGCTCCCGCCACTCCTTCAGCCGCACCATCCAGCGCTCCCGCCACTCCTTCAGCCGCACCATCCAGCAATCCAGCCACGTCATCCATCGCTCCCGCCACTCTCACTCACACATCCAGCACTCCACCTACTGACACAAACACATCAACCTCTCCCTCCGCCACTCCAACACCTTGCTCCACCTGTAAGAGGGTGAGTCCAAACAACTACCTGGTGGCAGCAGGTGTAATTCCAGAGAGTCTGGCCAACGTCCTGATGAGTCCAGCCTTGGAGAGGAAGGAGAAGGTGAGGCGTCGTATTCCGCTGCCAGCCCGCGTCATCACCAGCGACGAATACTTGACCTGCTAATGCAGAAAGAAGCTGAGGAGAAAGAGAAGGAAGAAAAGAAGAGAAAGCGCAAGGAGGAGATGGCAAAGAAGAAGGAGGAAAAAAGACAAGTGCAGGAGGCCAAAAGGCAAAAGAAACAGGCACCTCCTCCGGCTGAGGAAGATGGGGAACACTGCGCCATCTGCAGTAGACTGGTCCCACCTGGCTCAGGAGACGACACCATTGATGAATGGGTCCAGTGTGACCTCTGCCATTTATGGTTCCACGTGGAGTGCGCAGGGGTGGAGGAAGTGCCAGACACTGACTGGCTCTGCCATAAATGTAGTCTGTCTGCATAAAAACACACATAATGTTACACACACACACACACAATGTAAATAGTTGTAAATAGTACACACACACACACGCACACACACACAAATACACACACAATTAACAGTCCTACTGCTCATGAATTGATTTCTAGTTTGTCATTTTTAATCAGTTTTGTGTTAAATGTAAATAGTTGTAAATAGTGCGCACACACACACACAGTATCCTGTTTATGTTTTTTAAGTTTGCACATTGGTTGCTTTCAATTGTTTATAAATTTCAATCATTAAATGTTTTTAATTAATGCAAATTGTTTGTCCTTCTTGTTCTAAAGAAAGATAAGAGATGGTAACGTTATTCACTAACGTTACACATGGTTCATGCTTAACTCACATGCCATAATTAACATAACGACACAATCATACCTAAGTCACATGGTGCTCTAGCTAATTAACGCAGCAATTCACTTACGTTTTAACCAAATTAAAAGGTACTCACCTTTCTTCTTTATAAGTATTCGTTTAAATGATGTTTTCTTCAGTTAAAATAAATAAACAGCTCACAATTGATCAGTTTTTTTTGTTTTTTGTTAAGATTTATTTTAGGCATTTTATGCTTTATTGACAGAGATAGTGTGAGAGAGAGACAGGAAGGTATGGGAGAGAGAGAGGGGAGGACATGCAGCAAATGAGTTTTAACGTCCATTTTCACCGTTGAAATCAAGTTATGCGCTCTGTACGGAACACCGTTGGTCGCCTGTACGGAACACCGTTAACCCTTATGATCTTCCGTACACAGGTGGAGGAGGTACTTTTCCCCACTTTTCTCAAATACTATTGGTCCAAAAGACATCAATCAAAGTGTAGACTGTCCAATGGATATTCCCCTGGTGAAGGAGCACACAAACATGCTTGTCTGGCTCTTAACAACAGAGGAGTGGGCGCTGGCGTGCGGTGAAGGGCGAAAAGTGTACGGAACATGGTTAGGCTACGTTACCTTGGCTGTTGGCATTAGCTGGCCTGTTCTCCGGCTGAGACCTCTCATGCTTCGTCCTGTAATGCCTCAGCAGAGGTATTGTTGTTATATGCCAGCTGCTGAGGACACAGCAAGCACTGGACCTGTAAAACCATCAGTTAGCAAAGTCAGTGATCATTTGAATGCATTATGTTACTTTACCCTTCCATTAATATTGTGCATTTTACTGTAGGCCTACACATCAAGGACAATAAATGTTTGCTTATGTTGTAATTACCTTATTCGGGGGCATCAATTAAAAATGTTCCCACACTGGGGACCTCTTTCTTGATGGCTCCATCACACTTGAAAATATGCAATCTGATCCTGTTTACAACGACGACACTCCAAAACACCTACTACTACAACCCACGACAAATGCATCATTTAAATAGGGAATCCCGCTCGATCCCGCCAAAGTTTTGAATGCGCCAACCTGTCAAACCAAACCAGTCATGTGATGCAGGTACTGAACGAAGCAGTGTTTGCTTCATACGTCATAAGTCACGTGATTTTTTCCGCACCAAAGCAAGCCTCGGCACAGTGGTTTAGATACAATTGCCTAGCGAGTACGGCGCATGCCTCGGCGCTTCGGTGTCAGACGTAACATCACTCCAAAATCTGCACAACGGTAATTTTCCCTGATTCATAAATTTACCACACCCGTGAATACCGTGACGGAGCCACATTACCACTGTCTTATCCTCAGCTGTAGCCCAGGTGACAGCCAGTCAAAAGCAACATGTTAATTTTAAGCTTTACATATGCAACACCTGTCCGGCTGTGTGTCAATGGGCAGCAGAGACGCGTTAGAATGGCAGATAAACCTCTTCCCCTGTATGGAGGATATTTTTGGTCATAATTAAAAGTAAAAGTCCAAATAGAAAATTAAAAGAGATAAAATTAAAAAGATTATTATTTTACTACACTACTAGGAATAATCAGGCCATAATTAAACTTAAAAAGAAAAAGGAAATTGAAAAAGCAAATTTAAAATGTAAAATGATAATTTGAAAATGTAAAGTGACAATGAAAAAAGTGAAATTTAAAATGCAAAAGCTTAAATGGAAATGCTCAAACTGAAAGCTTAAATTGTAAAGATGAAATTGAAAATGCCAATGGAAATAAGAAAAGGGAAACATCAAATATGAAACTCAAAATGGGAAATGGAAAAGCTTAAATGGAAATACTTAAATTAAAAGCTTAAATAGAAAAAACTAAATTAATTTTGTTTTGCATTTGCACTTTACCATTTGGCATTTGCCATTTGGCTTTTCAAGCTGTATGTAAATGAGGAGGTGTGGCCCAAAGGCTGGAGGGAGAGTTTGAAATGGCTGGGGCGCAGAGGCACCTTATGGACAGCAGGGGGAGCTTACTGCTAAAGAGCACAGTGAGTTTGGAGGTGTGGAGCCGAATCAGATATTCGGAAAAGCACAAATAGTGGGTTTTTACGAATATTTATTTCATACAAATATTAAAAAAATTATTTGTTTTCGGGAAGAAAAAATAACATGTCAAATAAAAGCGCGCAGGTCGGGACTCGTAGCGTAGGTAGCGAGGTGACATCGCTGTCTCCGTCTCTCTGCTGCTCTCTGTGTTATGATATATTTGTAGCTGCAGATCTGCAGATCTGCATGTCTGATGGAGCTGAGGCATGGTTGAGTGGTTAGCGTAGTCAACCGTTGTCTGGGAGACCGGGGTTCGGGACCCGGTGTGGGAACCTCCCGTTGATGCAATAGTTTATTGAATAACACTTATTTTAACATTTTATTATCCTAAAATTAGAAGTGTAATGAAAAAACAGGATTGTTACACCTATTTCCACTTTTATTCAAATACAAATACAAATAATTTTGCTGCCTCAACAAATTAACAGTTAGATTCTTCCAAAGACAGCTCAACAAATGACTAACTCTATAGTTATAATCATAACTGAATTACTGTAATAGTAGTTAATAAAAACCTGTGGCTGTGAGTTGGCAGCCAATTGAGCCGTCATATCTTTCTAATTTCAGCAGCAGATCTGCCAAAGTAGAAGCAAATAACGTAAAGCACAACAAATGTGTACTGTTACTGTACAGTCATGTAAAGTCTGTTCATCTTTACTGGTTAAGATAAGATAAGATTGCACTTTATTGATCCCCTAGGGGAAATTCAGGTGCCACAGCAGCAATTACAGGGAGTACAGTAGGGAATAGCAAGATATAACAAGCAAAATACAATAAGCAAAATAAAACAAGGTAATTATAGATCATATAAAAATATAAAAAACTGTACAAGATAAAATAAAATACAAGACTTTAATAAAGTGTCAATGTGTCTGAGTGAGAGAAAAAGTCCTGAGTTTAGTGGTGTCCATTAATCCAGTGGTTACAGAATCAGCTGTGTATCTAACGTCCAGCTTGTGCTGTGACCCAGTGAGCACTTCTGGAAACACTGCGGCAGACCGCTGATCCAAAGCTGTGACACCAAGTGGTCCTTCACTGTGATGTTCAGGTGAAACATCTCTGTCTGCAGGGAGGAGGACAAGTCAGTGCAACAGAAAAACAGTGGAGCTTGTGTTAACCTCATACACTGCACTGCTTCAACAGTCTAACCCTGTATTAAATAAGGCCTATTACATTTTTAGACTAGAGTGTATTGGGTAATGTCTGTGTCTTATACAGATACACTGTTGTGGAGCAAGCACCCAAGACTTTCACCTCGCCTTTATACTTGTCTATACAGTGAAGTGACCAATAAATGTGATTTGATTTGATACATGACCATGTTTCCCTGTTGCTGTGTACCTGGGTCTAATTCAATACTTGGAGGTTATGATGATGCTCAGATGACAACAAAATGTGCAAGCTTTTCTAAATCAGGAGGAGGGTTATATATTGTATTAAGATACTGAAATATGGCATAGTGGAAATGGTTAAACAGTCCCCTCTGTGGTTCCTTCCTCCTGTTTGACTTCAGGTGAGTAGCAACACAACACTGAACTACAGTGTTAGCTGTGGTTGTTTAATCTTTCCACAGAAGACAGATTATGTTATGTTAGTGACCCAATGCCGCAGACCACATGGGACTAGTAGAAGATCAGCTGACAGCAGCCAAGTCACCACGGCCGGTGATGCTAGCATCAAACATAAACATATTAATGGTCCAGTGATGTAAATAGGTGCGCGTCCTGCGTCTCTGACGCGTTAAAATCCGAAATAACGCAGTAAACTCACTATCGACATGTCCAGGGGACGCACCCTATTTTTTCCTAGAAAATAGTCTCAATCATCGTGGGAGAGACTGCATCCAATACTACTTTCGCTGCACAGATTTCATTTCAACAAGGCTACAAACTTGGTAATTGGTAAATAAACTCACGTGGATGCTGTATTCACTCTAACTATGTCGATGATGACCCGATGATGCTTTACCGTCCAGGGGACGCGGCGTGTTGAAAAAAAAAAAATCCACCGGCCGCGATTTTCTCACCGTCTGCGCATATATCTCGCGCATATCTTCCGTTTTGTTCAGTCTCAATGAGTGAAAGGAAAACGTTTTAAAATGCCACCAAAGAAAAAGATCAAACATATTGCTGGCCAACAAACTATTGCAGGTAGGGATGTACCTGAATCCGAATATGTTATTCAGGAAAGCACAGATAGGCTAATGCGATGGAAACAGATATTTCTTCTACCCGAAGTTGCTCGTTATTATTCGGGGAAAAAAAGCCATGATTGACATGTCTGTGCGTCAGCCACTATGTTTCTTTAAATCGATTCATATCATTGTGGATGGCCACAAGATAAAAATGCCCATTCTGTTTGCGACATTGATTTCACTAACTAGTCGTTTCATTTACTACACATTAGAGGTCTGCAACCCGACCCGAACCCGACGGGACCCGAGACTGTAACACGCTTGGTCGTGTCTTAGCTTACATTAGCTTTGTGCTTGTTAGCTTTAGGGAAGTAGGCTAACGTTACTCCCATGGATGTATTAAACTGGATAGCATGACAGAGCGAGACGACGTCAGTATTGGGTAGGAGTAGTTGGTAGTAGCCTACTCAACCTGTTGCTGTAACTCAGTCTCAGTAAAAAACAAGGAGCGCCACCCAGTGACTTAATCTGTTACTGCAACCAAACAATGTTCCAAAAGCATAGTAGGCATATTTGCGACTGTTACAACTGTATGTCGGGCTCGTGCTCGGTTGTTTTTTTTCATGCGTGGAAAAAAGCACAAGGTTTTATGCTCCTCGCTTTCTCCTGAAGCTCTGTGTCACACAGGCTGTTGGGCACACACAGCCCCCCTGCGTCTCTCTCTCTCTCTCTCTCTCCTTCTCTCTCAATTCAAAGGGGCTTTATTGGCATGGGAAACATACTTTTACATTGCCAAAGTGTGAAATAATAAAAAAATGTACGTACAATTAAAGATATACTAGAATAAAGAAATGTGTAACCAGAGCTGTGTAACATTGCAACATTGCAATCAAATATATAAATAGGAGTAGGTAAAATGAACTTAAAAAACTTAAAAACACAAATTTTATTGGGGACCCACTCAATTTCCCTGGGACCCACTCAAATTACCACCTGTGGGTCCCGGGGACTCACTACATTGAAAACCTATTTACATCACTGATGGTCAATTCAATGAAGTAGAAAACTCCTTCATACATTAGGGACAACTACACAAATAGTCTGGCTAAAGAATAACCTGCAGTAGTCTACGCTATAAATCTTGTAATTAAATCTATCATTCCTTACAGTAACTTAAAGTTCTCCCTCCGCTATCCATGCACACTTAGTGTGATTGTTGATGGCAAACCGAAGCTTTTTTGCTGTCACAAAGAGGCAGAAGCTACCTTCATGTCTTCCATGAACTCTCCATCCTTCATGAACTCGCCATCATAATGTGGACTTGCAGGTGTTTTTTTTTTTTTTTTCTCTTCCTTCTCGCAGACTGAGCTCTATGGTGCTATACAGTGATCTCCTCTAGAGATCTATTTTGTGTGACTTTTGAGATGCCCTGGCCTACTGGTTTTGGGTCTGGTGTTGGGCTGCAATTTAATTTTGTTGTGTTTGTGATATGGTTTATGTTCTTTGTGTATCTGTTATTAATGTGTCTTATTTGTACAACCTTTTCATATATCTTTGGACCAACTATGTCTTTAGCTTATAACAGTGACAGTGCTAATTATTTGATTGGAAAGTGTATAATACTAAAGGATTCAAAATTATACATATGAATATTAGGAGCCTTGTACCAAAAATTGATTTACTCAGAGCATGGGTTGCCTTTCACAAACCAGGTATCGTTACACTCTCTGAAACTTGGCTGAGTAGCAAAACACTGTAGCAGACACTGAAATCAAACTACCAAATTATGTGTTGTATAGAGCTGACAGATGCACCAGAGGCGGTGGTGTGGCTACATATGTTTCATCAAATTGGGCCTCTGAACTAATAATACCTCATGTAGATCCAAAATACTTTGAGTGTCTTTTTGTTAAAGTAATTCTTCATGAGAATAAATATGTCACTATTGGAAATGTATACAGACCCCCAGCCGCACCTGCTGAGTCATCTAGTTGTTTGAGTTCAACCATTAATTCCATTGACTGTAGTAATGAAATTATTATTTTCGGTGACTTTAACAAAAATTGGTTAGATAGGTCCTATTGCAAAGATAAAACAGTTTTCTCTAATTTTAACCTAACACAACTAATTAATGAACCCACTAGAGTCACTCCCACCTCTCAGTCTTTACTTGACTGGATACTTGTCTCACATCCAAATAGAATCTCTAAAGCTGGTGTTTTGTCAGATTGCTTCAGTGACCATTCCGTAGTTTACTGTGTGTGGAAGATAAAAGTTCCTAAATCTCCGCCAAAATTGGTTAAAATTAGACAGTATAAGAAAATGGACCCAGACATGTTCATTCATGATTTAATTGCCATTAATTGGGAAAGATTCCAATTAATACCCGATGTTCAAAACGCTTGGGATTTCTTTTACTCTGAATTCACTAAAGTAGTTGATAAACATGCTCCCTGGAAACTGTCAAAAGTTAAGGGCAAACATTTACCCTGGATCAATTCGGATCTCATATCTTTTTTTAGGCAGAGGGATAAAGCATGGGCAAAATTTCATCAGAAAAGGAAACATGCTGACTGGGAATCGTACAGACAATTAAGAAATATCAGCAAGACTCAAGTCCGAAATGCTAAGTCTAATTACTATAAAGAATGTCTGAGTAATAATTTCAAAAATCCTAAACAATTCTGGAGCAAAATAAAAAAAAATTTTCATACATCAGATAAATGTTTTGCTAGTCAATTAAGAGTTGCTGATACAATAATGAATGATCCCTCACTTATTGCATGCGCGTTCAATCAGCATTTTTCCTCTGTCTGCTCTAATTTAATTCCTAACAGTGTACACATGACTTCTAATTCCTTTTCAGCTTGTCAAAGTTCTTTTTACTTTCATACAATAACTCCTACTGATGTCTGCAATGCCATTCATGATTTGAAAGAGAGCAGTGGTCCCGGACTTGATGGGATTGAAACTAAATTTCTTAAATTAGCATCTCATATTCTCATCTATCCATTGGCTGATCTGTTTAATCTTTCACTAAGTACATGTGAAATACCAGCTATTTGGAAATCTGCACGTATTACTCCTCTCCACAAGGGTGGTGTTGGAGCCATAATGTAGTTTTTTGTTTGTTTTATTTTATCCTTATCTAAAACGCTATGTGACTATATGTATACACATGCAGTTCTGATATTGAACACGGGGTGGAGCATTGATGTAGGAAGTGCATATAGCTAAGCTCCAGGTGATGAGAATCAGGTGTGCGGAAGGGGAAGCAAACAGTTTTTGATCATGTTAGTATGGCAGCATATCAGCGTGTCAGTGCTTGAGTCTGATTTTGCTGAATGGAAAGATTATTGTGACTGAATATGGACAATGCTGTTATCTACCTATGCTAAGGTGAGCATGTGTATGCCGAACTGTGAATAAATGGATCAAAGAATCCAAAGATATACAGCGCACTGGACATTGGTTTATTTTTAGAACCCCGTTTGCCCCTCAGTGGCTATTATTGTTGAAAGTCACTACATTTAAGTCAAAAACTTGCTTCATTAGAACTCGTAAGGATCGTCGTGCATGGGATTCAACAGCTGATCGATTGGACATCGTTGGATTTCTGTGTTTCGCTTTGGACTACAATTGGACAATGTGACACGAGCGTCTGCTAGCCTAGCTACAAGGACCACTACAGGGACCACGAGCGCCTGCTAGCCTAGCTACAAGGACCACGAACAGGGACCACCTCCGGGACACAATCTACTCTTTGCCGACCAATGCACAGTGAATGGACAGAGGTATGTGTAGCGCTACCAACAGTACATGTCCATTTTAAAGTTGTGTGCACATTTATTTTGAGTGTAAATCCAATGCAGTGGTTCCAACTTGTATTTATAAGAGCTGTGGGGTGGTCTATCTGTGAAGATATTGTTTATATATTTGATTTTATTTGAATGGTGATGGATTCTGATATAAGGGTACAGAATCAAGATTCTGTTGTTAATGAGCCCGCCGAGGTTGAAATGCAGTTCAATGTGGGCGCGGCCAATGGTGAAATGGATACACATTGGGCCTCATGCAAGAACCACTCGTACGCACAGATTCGTTCGTAAATCACTCGTACGAGCGATTTACGAGAACTTGCCGCATTCACCAATTTTCTCGTATTTAGAATTTTCTCTTAGGTACGAACAAAATTTACGAGTGGTCCAGACCTGTCGTACGAGTCACGTACAATCAGCAAAAAAAAAACTTTGTTGTTGACTAATGGATTGTATCTCTGTCACTTTGAAGAAATGTTGAGTTTGAATATGTAAATGACTCTGTAAAGTAATGTATAATCATGTTGAGATTAACCAGTACAGTGGTTATAGTCATAGGAAAAATAGCAAGGGAGCACTGTTGGCTTTTTCAAAAGAAGGTAGCGCGTAATTTATTTTACCAGAGCCGCATAAAATCTCATAAGTAGGCTATCCATCTGGGTTACATAGTAGCCTATAAGTGCGCTCAATACAAAGACAAAACAAAAAACACTAATTTGCCAGGTTATTTGACAAACATTCAGATGAAACAAAGGCAAGGTTAGATTGTATTGGGGGAAATACATTATAGAGGGAGATAAATCTGATTTCTAGGCTATTTTACTCCAGTTGATAACGTTAATGTGGGTGCAAGTGAATCTAAACTTTAAAAAGAGAAATGGCTTTAGGTCTTACCAGGTTGAGGTGCAAGTCGCTGTCCAGGGCGACATCGCTGGACACCTGACAGCTATATCGCCAATTATGGCAGCTATAGGCCTATTCTTTCATCTGTCTGTGTAACGGAGAATTCCTCCTGGCCCTCCTGTTATAGTCATGGATCGCCTTGCTTTTTGCATCTAATTTCATGTCAAGCCATTTCTTTTTTTTTTTTTTTCTGTGACTGTGCCCTAACGACAAATCACTATAGTCCTATAATATTCCTATAATACTCCGATATGGACTTAGAGTGTCTGTGGTACTCAATAGTGAGTTTATACTGACCTTATCATGGTATTTTTGTCTTCTGTAGTATCACTATAATATTCCTATAGGGAATTAGCTTTGTTGGGATATTTATTTAGTATTCATCTAAAATGTATAGGAATACTATAGTTGATTTTCGTAAGGGAACGCACAACAGACACACAACACTGCATTAACAGCACAAGTTATTTTCTCCCATTCCTTGGCTTTAGCAGGACCTTTGATTCCACTATTGAATTATATTAAATATTATATGCTTTGGTTGACTTATTTCTGATAGTAGGACTTCAGTCTCAGAGCTGGTAGACTTCTCCTTAGTCTTCCGTGTCATTTTTATGAATGAAGCTTCCCGACATATGGGCCGGACGCCTAACCTTATATAGTATTATAGGGGCGTCAATTATGCTAATTGACAGGTGGAATTCATCATGTTTACGCAGGTCATTTACGACTGTTTTCTGAAGATACGAGCGTTTGGTGAATCTGACGTGGCACACTCGTACGAGTCCACCTCACGAAAAAAGTACGATAAATTTACGATAAAAATACGAAAATGTTCTTGCATGAGGCCCAATCTGTCAAAAAACGTTCTATTAAACTAACACAAAAAGCATTGATGGATAAACTGGACAAGCTGCAAAAATCTAGGAAGTCCAAACTAAACAAAGCATCTAACCTAAAAAGGACAATTCAGGACCTAATGCAGGACAGAGAATATGAAACGGAGGTGCATTGTACTTTGGGCAAATACAAAACTCTGTGCAACGAAGCAAAGGAAGCACACAAATCTCTGTCACAATTTTTACCTCCTGAAGAAAAGGAGAAACATGAGATATGGTTCAAAGCAAAAATGTTGAGTGTCAATGAATTTAATGATGATGTGAATAAGTGGTTGTCAAATGCAGACATTTCCAAACCTGCTGAAAATGTTAACGATGAGGATTGTAATGAGAGTGAAGTAAAACCCAGTGACAGCATTTCCAATGTTGAAACAAATGTTTCTAGTAAGAAGTCAAGCCGGAAAAGTCACACCAGTTCAAGAACCAGCAAATCCAGTAAATCTTCTGCTGCATCAGCACGCATTCAGGCAGAGGCAGAGAGAGCTGCACTTGTAGCTTGCGCTGCAGCCTTAAAAGAGAAGCACGCTCTGGAGGAGCAAGCAGAGTTGCTGAGAAAGAGAAAGGAAAGGCTGGAGCTCGATACAGAAATGGCAGCTTCTGCTGCTAAATTAGCAGTATTAACAGCCTCCAGTCACCAAGCTTTCTCAAATACACAATCAAATGGAATGGAATCGTACTTAAAAAAAAAAAAAAAGGAGCAAGGTTAAAGGAAACCTCTACCACTCTCAGCCCACATGCCAAAGAATATCAACCAACATCTGTGGACTCACAACAACAACCACCTATGCAACAACGACAACAACATGCATATAGGAATGCAACACAAGACAATAGTCAGGACAGTCAACTAAATAAAACACTAGTGCATGAAAAAACATCAAGCAAACCTCTCTTGGACCCTCATGTGCAGCTAACAAATCCAAATGTCATTCAAGCTCAACTATCTCTTCAAGAAAATGATGAAACATCAGCTCTCTGCAACTTACTGCAAAGGCAAAATGAAATAACAACATTGCTAATACAACAACAAACCTCTCATTTACTACCACCAAGAGAAATTCAATTTTTTGACGGGGATCCTCTGCAGTACAGAACATTTATCAGAGCCTTTGTACATTGTGTGGAGAGTAACACAAGCAACAGAGAGGATTGTTTGTATTTCTTGGATAAGTACACAAGAGGTCAGCCAAGAGAGCTAGTGCGTAGCTGTCAGCATATGGCTCCAGACAGAGGCTATGGTATGGCTAAGGATCTGCTACAGGAACACTTTGGGAATGAACACAAGGTCACTGCGGCATATATGGAGAAAGCCCTCGGCTGGCCAGTAGTGAAGCCTGAGGATGTCAAATCTCTTCAAGCCTATGCACTCTTTTTGCACAAGTGTTGCAATGCAATGGAGGACGTACAATACATGAGAGAACTGGATATGCCAGCGAATATGAGAACAGTGATTCTGAAGCTTCCATACAAGCTAAGAGAAAAATGGAGAATCTCTACATGTGAGATACTGGAAAGATTCAATCGCAGGGCACAGTTCATTGATATTATCACATTCATTGAGCGTCAAGTCAAAATAGTGTCTGACCCAATCATTGGGGACATTCAGAATACACAACTCTCTACAGTAAGTAAAAATGTGAACAGGATGAAATCACAATTGAAGCCCAGATTCAAAGGAGACAGTTTTGCAACTACTGTTACTACCATTGAAACCCCTACATTTGAAGAATCCAGAAAGTCTAACCAGGTTCAACGGCAAAGTAGTCAGGGGTGGAAAGAGTACAAAAAAAATCTACTCAAGTAGAAGTACTGTTACTTTGATGAAATTTTACTTAAGTAGAAGTGTAGGAGCCATTTGAATTTGAGTAGTATATGTGTTTGTATATAGCTCACTCTGACCACAAGGGTGTAGTATAGGTTCTGCTCACGTGGTGATAGACAGCACAGCACAGCAACAGGTGTTTTAAATGAACAGGTTATCAGTATGAGCCTGTAGGTGATGGGGAGCACGTGGTTCTTACCGTAATTTGTCTTTGTCTCAAACCCAGCATCAAACAAGACTTCATTTATAAGTGGTAAAGTACAGTTTTTGTAAATATTCAATTGTTGCAATAAATGGGAACATCACCCAAAGAAGAACAGTTGTTTTTTGACATTAAGTGGATACGAGTGAAGAACATTCCTTAAGCCACCTACGTTAAGTGACTAATTAAGTTTGTTTTTTGGATAGTCACTACAAGAAGTAAAATTACTGGTGTAAAAATCTACTTGAGTAAAAGTAAAAAGTAGCTCATTTAAAATGTACTCAGAGTAAAAGTTACTTAGTTACTTTTTTTTTTGGGGGGGGGGGGGTGTTATATCATCTCTCCCATGCAATAAAAAAGTACAAAAACATATATAAAGCTCAAACTAGGTTCTTTTTTTTATTAAAGAACACCTTTGCAAAATAAAGTGCATAAACAGAGTCAAACATGTCAATTCAATTATGAGAGGTAATAGTGCTTGTGTCAGTACAGACCATCCCATAAAACATTTTCCAGTAACACAACCATTCCTATCTTCAGGTATCTCTGTAAGCAAGAAATGTGTGTGTGTTATCTAAACAAATCTAAAAGACAAAACATTCTGGATGTCAAAAACTTCGTATGCATCTATGAATGTAAAAAATTCGAACTCTGTATGTTTAATGAACGCATGACATTGATTATTTATACAATGATGAAAACAAATTTTGTTCACAGAGGAAACATCCATCAAAGCTGAAGGCCTGATATCACTGTGCTCTCGGTGTGCGGCTGTTGCAAAACTACACCATTTATGTATACAGTACTGCACTGTATGTATGTTAGGGCTAGGCGATGGGAAAGGGGGGGTATCACAATATTCAGAAAGACTTTTTTGATATTGATATACAGTATATAGATATCTGCTTAGCTATGGAAAATCACATGTTAAAGGGTAAGTTCAGAATTTTGGACTCCTAGCCCTATTTCCTACTTACCAATGATGTTGTCGATTAGTAGAGTCCTTTCTCTGGACAATCCATGCTGTTCTTCATACTAGATACCCGCAGCTCAGGCTAGTTACCCACAAACCAATGCAAAGTAAGTCAATGGGGCCACTCTCCAGTCTGTACAAGCCCTGAAATAAACGCTGAAACCTACTCCACAGTGCACCCAAAGTATGTTTCAGCATTTATTTCAGGGCTTGTACAGATTGGAGAGTGGCCCCGTTGACTTTGTGTAATGCAGTTGAAACCACGTTGTAGCAGCCCCTTGGGTAAACTCACTCCTAAGTTAAATACCTCCACTTCGCTACCTCAATTGGACCTGAATTAATCTGTAATTTCCAATTAACATAATATCTACGTTTTAGCATTAATTTAGACAACAAAATGTGTATCACGATTCATTACATCAAAAAATCCCACAATACGGTAATACAGACAGAAGATAAATGGTATATATCGGTATATTGCCCTGTCCTAATCTATATCTAGATTACAGTTCCTGTTTTTATTTAATCTTTAGACCATTACTCTCTGAACTTGCTGTTTAGTTTGAGCAGGAGCTGGTTTTCAAAATTAGTAGAGTTCATCCTAGCTCGCTTTGCAGTGAACAGCAGTCCAGCACAGCTGAAGAGGCGCTCACAGGCAGCAGAGGCAGGCAGGCCAGTGTTGAGTTTGAGAGACAGTTTTTTGATGTAAGGAAATGAGTTCAGTAGATCCATCTTGTCTGAGACACAGGCAAGGTACCCATCCAGCTCCCCTGTACCTTGTGACTTTCTGGACTTCAGTGACGAGAAGAAATCCTCTTCATCTGATGAGCGTTGGCCGACTTGCTCCATCTCATCCTCTGTCATTTGGTCAAGGTGATGTTTCACATAGGCCAAACCTGTAAAGTGACAAATACACACACAACACATAGAGTACATCTGACATTTAGGCTTTAATTTATGTGGCAACATAATTCATCATAATGTTGACATTACAATAACCAACACGCTTTCCATACTTATGTAGACAGGCTCATTATATTGTTGCATGTATGATATTGTACTGAGTAGGAACACAGTGGACAGCATTGGGATTAATAATAAATAATAATAAAAATATGAACAATATTATTAAGCAATAATATTAAGTAATGAAATCATACCTGCTTCTGTGACATTAGCTTTCTCAGTCCAAGTGGTCTTGAACTTTGGCAGAAGGATTGCTGCAGCTATCAGTTCAGGGTCTTCCATCATCCCACCAAAGCGCTTTTGGACACCATCTTGAATGGCTCTGATCAGTGGTAGACACACCTTGGAGGATGCTTCCAGTCGTCTGAGTTTTGCTTGCAGCTGGAAGATCACTGGCAGCAGCCATCCCATGTGTGTGTTTGTCTCAGACTGAAGGATGTTTAATGCCTTCACCACAGTGAAGATCATTACTCGGTCAAGAGGGCGATTTCAGCGGGACTCAGCCTGTATGAAATAAAGCAAATGTCGACAGATAAAAACTATGTTTTAAATGGGAAGTTTGCCACAACCAAAATTCACAAAAGACAGGAAATTCAAGTTACCACCCCAAAGCAAAACAACTCTGTGCTAAGGATTTCCAGCAATCAGATGCTTTATTTACCTATCTCACTACTGATAATATTGATACCTTGTGCTCATTTTTATGATATGGAATAACAAGTCAAACTCATGTTCGATTCAGGCTGTATGCTCAAGGTGTGTGTATTTATGTACTATTCACCCTGTATGTTTTATATATGGGAAGAGGTGTAATTGAAAATGTAATGGAAAATGTGTAGGAACCTTGAGATGGAACAGTTATAATTCCAAACTGTGAATAGTGATTACATAATATATGAATATCCTATTTAATGAATACTCACATTTTCACCTTGAATTCTTCACAGACATTTCTGATGGCGCCCTCTCCCTCCTCTTGTATGATTCGTATGATCCTCTCCACAGCCATGTATGTCAAGTTCCACCGAGTTTGATTTGGCCGGATGAACTGGAGCTTGCATTCATCTTCCACGATTTCTGCAGCCATGTATGACCAACCTGTTTTGTTCCACATTGCTTGGCATTTCCCAAAGGCTGCACGTGATAGCCGTTTGTATGTATCATTCTGCCCTTCTGCCTTGGCAGCATCTGTTGCAGCGATTAAGTTTAACAGGTGGCACGCACACCTTTGATGTGGAGGAAGTTGGTACTCAAGACCGTTGTCTTCTTCCAGGATGTTGAATGTGTCCTGATGGTTGGCTTGGGGCTCTTCTTCAGTAGAACCTTGGTCTGACTCGGCTTCCTCGGACGGGCTCTGCTCACCAAACACACTGAACGCTTTGATGAAGTTTGAGCCGCTGTCTGTTGTGGTTCTTACCACTTTTCCCCTTATCCTGTACTGACAGTGAACGTCATCAAGGGCACCTGCTAGCACATCGAAGGAGGTGTGGGACCCTCTCAACCTCTGGCACGCAAGTGCAGCGGATCTTTTCTCGAAGGTTTCCTCATCTATCCAATGACAGGTGACCCCGATGTAACTTCTCTGGTGCGCTGTCCAACAATCAGTGGTAGTGGCGACATAGCTGACTCCACTGAGGTGCGACATCACAGTCCTCTTCATTTGAGTGGAAGCTGCCTGTATTCTGGTCCGGAGAGTGGGTCTGGAAATGACCTTGCATTGAGGATTCAGCGTTGATACAAGTTCTTTAAAAGCAGGTTGTTCAACCACAGCAAATGGATGAAGACCCTCGCAAATAAAGTTAATCATGACCTTGTCAACCTTCGCTTGCGGCACACGTCTGGTTCCACCCACTGCCATCAGGTCACATATTTTTGCTTGCTTGCTTGGGGTTTTTTCTGGTTCCAGGGTCCGCTTCTGTGCTGCCACGAGGTCAGCGTAGGCCTTCAGCTTTGATGGATGTTTCCTCTGTGAACAAAAATGTTTCATCATTATATAAATAATCAATGTCATGTGTTCATTAAACATCCAGAGTTAGAATTTTTTACATTCATAGATTAATTCATAATTTCCATAGAGTAATTTATAGACTACATCATGGATGGGCAACTGGCGGCCCCTTAAGTGTGGCCCCCAGATCAGTTAATTTGATCCTGCATATAAGATTACTGAATGAGAAACATTCACCAATATAATGCCTATTTGGCAACAGACAAATTGATGGATATTACTTCTACCTTTATTTTGTTCATAATAAAGACTTTATTAACGAGCAATTGGAAATATCTGAAAGCATGGCGACAGTTGGGGGGGGGGGGACCTGTGCTCTCGATTACCCACTCTGACATTGGACGAATGGGACAAATATTTAAAAATACATTGTCATACAGCTAGTGAGTGATTATATCCAAGCATATCAAATAGTTGGAGATGCTGAGAAAGCCGACATTCACGTGAGCGGTTGGCAATGATTATTTACTATTGGGCCCCAAGTAATAATGCTGGTTGAAGACTGAGAGAATAAGGAGGTGGAGTAAAAAGCCCACAAGAAAAGGTGGTGTCAACGGGCGCATATATAATGCGCCATGCCATGGACTGACAGCACAGGCAATTGATCAATTGTCTTTCCTATCTCTGTGTCTGTCAAGCAAAGTTTACTACCAAGTTAGCTAGCTAGCAAAACTAGCGTGCTAACGTTATACAGACAGGGTAGTGGTGATGCAAACCATTAACGACATGCTGCACAGGTTTGATGCAGAGTTTTTGTAAGCCGATAACCGCATCTCTCTGGGCGAACAAAGCTTACACTGCATAACAAGGCTGCTGCCGTTCTTGCACTTAAGTCAAAGAAGTCCCTTAAATATGGCGAGGGATTCACCTCAAGTTCATCCTCAACTTCAACCAAATCCGATCGGGTTTCAGTTGGATTTAAGTCTGCAGAGGTGTTTTCTAACTCATCCGTCTCCATCTCCTTTGTGATTAAGCGCCAACGTATTCTCGTTGCTGTCTGACTGACCGCCGTTCACCTTCTGACGCTACAGTTAGCCAGGGCCAATAGACTGGACAGTTTCTGGCGCACAGTTCATAGAAAACTTGGGGAAACTTTGGATTTCTTTTACTCTGTAACGGAAGCGATTTAAAATGTAGCGAAATACATTACTTCAAACAAAATATACTTAAGTAAAAGTAAAATGACTGATTTTAAAAATTACTCAAAAAAGTACAAGTACACAAAAAAGCTACTCAATTACAGTAACAAGAGTAATTGTAATTCGTTACTTTCCACCTCTGAAAGTAGTTCATCTGCCAACAACACCAGCTGTTGTATGTGTTGCTCTCGAGGTCACACACTGGAGCAGTGTCCACGATTGGAGGAGAAGACACACAGGGACAACATTAACTTTATGAAGGAGAAAGGAATCTGTTTTGGCTGCCTTTGCATTGGGCATATGAGCAAGGACTGCGATAAGCGCTTGACTTGCAAGGTGTGCAGCCAAAACCATCCCAGCGTTCTTCACATCAACCAAAGAGAGAGAGCAGTCAACACAGACCCAAAACAGCCAAAGAAACCATCGGTGAGTAACGCACTTGTCTCTCTGCAAACATGTGGTCATACAGGGGCCGGGAACAGTGACAGGATTCTGTCCATCCTACCGGTACAGGTGAAGTCCAACAAAGGAGACAAAGTCATACAAACGTATGCATTTCTTGATCCAGGTAGTACAGACACATTTTGTTCAGAAAACCTGATGAGGAAGCTAAATATGAATGGAAGGAAAGCCAAAATCAGCTTACTAACCATGGGCCCAAAGGCATCAGTTTCCAGCTACATGTTGACAGGTTTGGAGATTTCAAGTCTCACCGGGAAACAGTTCTATGATCTATCAAAGGTTTACACCCAGAAGAGGATGCCTGTAAGCACAAATAACATCATCAAGGAAGAGGAATTGTGGCCATAAGTGGCCATACCTGGTACAATTCCACATTCAAGCTGACGTGGAATTGTTGATAGGTACCAACGCCTCCAAATTGCTTGAACCTTGGGAAGTAGTCAACAGTCATGGAAACGGACCCTATGCCGTTAGGACCCTATTGGGGTGGGTTATTAATGGTCCCCTTCAAGGATGCAGTGACGAGCGGTGTGAGAGTGGCTACCCCGCTGCTACTGTTAACAGGATCTCCATAGAAAACCTGGAGGAGTTGCTGAATAATCAGTACAACCATGATTTTAATGAAAGGACATCAGAAGACAAAGAGGAGATGTCAAGAGATGATGTGAAGTTCATGGAAAACATGAAAGATTCAGTCAAGCTTCAAGATGGACATTATAGCTTGAAACTTACCTTTAAGAAAGAAGAGGTCTCTCTGCCAAACAATCAATGTGTTGCCAAGCAGCGCATTCTTGGATTGAAAAGGAGGTTTGAGACAAATGAGAAGTTCCACCGGGAATACACCAACTTTCTCAATGATGTCATCAGTAAGGCGTGCCTGAACATCAGGTGGAACGGTCTGATGGAAAGGTATGGTACATTCCACACCATGGAGTGTACCATCCCAAGAAAGGAACTCTTCGTGTTGTATTTGACTGTGGAGCTGAGTTCAGAGGAAAATCTCTCAACAATCAACTTCTACAAAGCCCTTACCTCACCAGTTCTTTGTTAGGAGTCCTCACACGATTTAGACAAGAACCTGTGGCATTGATGGCTGATGTTCAATCCATGTTCCATCAAGTCAAGGTGGCACAGAAAGATAGGGATTTTCTTCGGTTCTTGTGGTGGTCTGAAGGCGATTTAAAGCAAGAACTTGTGGAATACAGGATGACTGCGCATCTGTTCGGGGCAGTGTCTTCACCCAGTTGTGCTTGTTACACCCTCCGGAAGACTGCAGAAGATAACCAGAACAGTTTCCCTGCTGAGGTAATTGGCACAGTCAATAGAAACTTTTACATGGACGACTGTCTTAAGAGCTTGCCGTCTGAGGAGGAGGCTGTCAAAATGGTCAGGAATTTGACAGCTGTTTGTCATAAGGGAGGCTTCCATTTGACAAAATGGATTAGCAACAATCATGGAGTGTTGCTATCCATTCCAGAAGAGCACAGATCAAAGAATCTGCATGAGTTGGATCTGGACAGAGACCAACTGCCAGTTGAGAGAGCCCTTGGCCTTCATTGGTGTGTCGAGACAGACACTTTCAAGTTCAAGATGGCACTCAAGGAACAACCCCATACTAGACGTGGGATTCTATCTGTGGTCAGCTCAGTTTATGATCCTTTGGGATTTCTTGCGCCACTCACACTTCCAGCTAAGCTCATACTACAGGATCTGTGTAGGAGGAGCTATGGATGGGATGATCAGATTCCCCCAACTCTCCAACAGCAGTGGATCAAATGGTTGAGAGACCTGGAAAAAGTGACAGCATTCAAGGTTGATAGATGCCTCAAGCCGACAGATTTTGGACAACCCATTCGTGGCCAGTTACATCACTTTTCAGATGCCAGTGAAAGTGGATATGGCACTGTGACATATCTCAGGGTGCAGAACAACAGCAACAGGACTCATGTCTCTTTCATGCAAGGCAAAGCCAGAGTGGCACCACTAAAGCAAGTGACAATTCCTCGTTTAGAACTCACTGCTGCCGTTCTTGCCGTTCGAGTGGACACGATGCTTAGAGCGGAATTACAGCTTCAACTTGAGAAATCATGTTTCTGGACTGATAGTACTTCAGTTTTAAAGTATATCAGAAACGAGGACAAGAGATTTCAAACCTTTGTGGCGAACAGGATATCTACCATCTGAAGAGCAACCAATGTCTCACAGTGGAGGTACGTTCATACCACCCAGAATCCTGCAGACGAAGCCTCAAGGGGATTTGAGATGGATCATTTGTTGACAAACAGAAGATGGAGTGATGGGTTTCTGTGGAAAGCAGAGTGGCCAGCTAGCAGCTTGGATTCTGACATTGCTGCTGACGACCCGGAGGTGAAAAGGGAGCTCACAACCAATGCAGTAATTGTTGAGGATATACCAAGTGCCACTCATCAACTAATAACATACTTTTCTGACTGGAAAAGGTTGAAGAGGTCAGATGGATGGATCCTGAAAATAAGGAAGACTCGACTGGAGATGAGTCAAAAAAGAAAACAAATGAGTCATAAGGATGCAGACATCAATGGCAACAAAGTGGAACAGGAAATGCGACGGATTAAAACTGCATTACAGAATTGTGACAGAATACTGACAGAATTTGACTCCAGACGATCTTTCGGGAGCAGAAACATCCATCATTCGTTTCACTCAGCAGGAAAGGTTCCACGATGAATTTGCTGTATTATCATCTGGAAAATGTGAAGTGAAAAAAGATAGCACCATCTACAAACTGGACCCCATTCTGGAAGATGGATTGCTTAGAGTTGGAGGGAGACTGAGTAAGGCAGCCATGCCTGAGGAGACAAAACATCCAGTCATCCTATCCAAAGACCAACATGTATCCACTCTAATACTAAAGCACATTCACGAACAGGTGGGCCATGGTGGAAGAAACCACGTTCTCTCCAGATATATATAATATAGATATAAATATTGGATTACCAGTGCTAATGCAGCAACAAGAAAGATCCTGTCCAACTGTGGCTTCTGCAGGCGCCATAAAGGGAAGTTGGGTGAGCAAAAAATGGCAGACTTGCCTATAGAACAAATCGTTCCTGATCTTCCTCCGTTTACCAACGTTGGAGTTTATTATTTTGGGCCAATTGAGATCAAGAGAGGACGTAACCTTGAAAAGTGCTATGGAGTCATTTTTACATGTATGGCATGTAGAGCAGTCCACTTGGAGGTTGCTTACTCATTAGATACTGACTCATGTATAAACGCTCTGCGCAGGTTTGTTTGTAGAAGAGGGCAAGTCTCTCATTTACGATCCAACAATGGAACCAACTTCATTGGTGCTGAAAGGGAGTTGAGGGAGGAAGGAATAAAGTGGAGCTTCAACCCACCAACAGCTTCTCATCATGGAGGTGTATGGGAGCGCATCATAAGGATGGTTAGACGGATACTAACATCAGTTTTACATCAACAAACCCTGAGTGATGACGGATTCCATACAGTTCTGTGTGAAGTCGAAGCCATTTTAAATGACTGCCCCATCACAAAGTTGTCTGGAGATCCCAATGATCTAGAAGCTCTCACACCCAATCACCTGCTCACAATGAAAAGAAAACCAGTCTTACCACCTGGATTATTTGAGAAGACCGACCTCTACATCAAAAGGAGGTGGAGACAAGTACAGTACATCTCCAACCTTTTTTGGAAACGCTGGCTAAGAGAATACTTGCCTTTGCTACAGGAGCGTCAAAGGTGGAGTAAAGAGAGATGAAGTCTTTTTCCTGGAGACATTGTACTTGTTGCAGATGCTACAGCTCCACGTAGTTCCTGGTTACTCTGAAGAGTTCTAGAGACCTATCCAGACAGGAAAGGACTGGTGCGTTCTGCACGAGTGCAAACCAAGACCAGCACACTGGATAGGCCAGTGACCAAACTTTGTCTTCTTCAAGAAGCTGCAACATAAATTGTAATTGGACAGGCAATTACTGGTGACCTCTGACCCATAGAGGATTTTTTGTGTGTTTGTTTTGTTTTGTTTATTCCTTTTTTACATGAATTTATTGGCTTCATTATATAAATATGTATTGAATTGTTTATGCCCTCCTGCCATTAACAATTAGGGGCCGGTGTGTTGGAGTCATAATGTAGTTTTTTGTTTGTTTTATTTTATCCTTATCTAAAACGCTATGTGACTATATGTATACACATGCAGTTCCGATATTGAACACAGGGTGGAGCATTGATGTAGGAAGTGCATATAGCTAAGCTCCAGGTGATGAGAATCAGGTGTGCGGAAGGGGAAGCAAACAGTTTTTGATTGTGTGGCAGCATATCAGCGTGTCAGTGCTTGAGTCTGATTTTGCTGAATGGAAAGATTATTGTGACTGAATATGGACAATGCTGTTATCTACCTATGCTAAGGTGAGCATGTGTATGCCGAACTGTGAATAAATGGATCGAAGAATCCAAAGATATACAGCGCACTGGACATTGGTTTATTTTTAGAACACGCGTCCGAAACAAGTTCACCCCGTTCGCCCCTCAGTGGCTATTATTGTTGAAAGTCACTACAGGTGGTGACACACTTGATCCCAATAATTACAGACCTATTTCAATTATCTGTTCCATTGCCAAAGTATTTGAAAAAATTATTTATAATCAATTATCACAGTACCTTAATAATAATAATATCCTTTTTCAATATCAATTTGGTTTCAGATCTAACTTTTCCACAACTACTGCTCTCTTAAAATTCACTAACGATGTTTTCTCTGCATCTGATCGTGGTCATCTCACAGGAGCAATATTTATTGATCTCACCAAAGCTTTTGATCTGGTCGATCACTATCTTCTTTTGGACAAGCTCCATGCCATTGGTCTTTCCCGACATGCACTGCTGTGGTTTCATTCGTATCTTCACAACAGAAAGCAATGTGTTGTTTTAAGAGGGTGTAAATCAGATTTGCTTACTAAGCAGAGAGGTGTGCCTCAAGGTTCTACTTTAGGACCACTTTTTTCTGATTGTTGTGCACAACTATATGCAGATGATACTATTATATATACTTCAAAAGCTTCTATATCACAAATTCAAGAGTCTCTGCAATCTGATTTTAATATTCTACAAACTTGGTTGTCAGCCAACAAATTACTGCTCAATAAAACAAAAACCTATTCAATGCTTCTTGGTGTGAGACAGAACCTCAACTCCAAATCCAACTCTTTGGTTTTAACTTATAATGACGGTAGATCTCTTCAGAAAGTAGAAAAAAATAAATATCTAGGTGTGTGGATTGACTCTGAACTTACCTTTAAACCACACATTGATCATGTCATGAAAAAAGTAAATTTTGGTGTTGGTGTTCTGTATCGTTCCAGACATTGTTTTACATTTAATGTTCGAAAGAGACTTGTTTCACAACTTATACTACCAATAATGGCTACGCTGACATTGTTTACCAGAATGCTTCTAAAACTGATCTTCGTCCCCTCAATGTTATATATAACAGACTCTGCAGATTTATACTAGGTTGTTCTTTTTTTACACACCATTGCACAATGTTAGACACACTCAGGTGGCTCCCTCTTGATATAAGATGTCAATTTCACTGGTACCAATTTATTTTTAAATGCATTAACTTTAACTATCCCTATTGTCTAAAACAATTTTTTGTTCAATATATGTCAAAATACTCACTAAGACGCTCTGATCAGATCCTCTTTATAGTCCCCTTTGTATCCAAGGAAGTTGGTAAAAAAGCTTTTATGTTTCGGGCTCCTTCCGATTGGAATAAGTTACCTGTAAATATCTGTTCTCTGTCATCATTTCGCTTATTTAAAAATGATTTGTTTTCTCATCTTAAAACAGATTGCCTGTGTTTTCAGTAATGCCATCACTGTTCCTTTATTTCCTTTATTTATAGATTGATCCTTTTCTTTTTTACTGATTGTATCTAGTCTAAGGTTGTAACTTCTTTTTTTTTCTTCTCTTTCTTTTGTTAATTAGTTTGTCGTTTGTTTGGTTGTTTGTTGTTTGTTTTGTCATTGTTGTGTTATATATTATTGTGTCTTGTACTGTTCTGTTTTCCATTTGTTTAGTGAGTATTTGTTTGGGACCCCCTTGAAAATGAGATGATACATCTCAAGGGGTTTATCCTGATAGAATACATTTCTCTACAGTAGCCATATACTGCACTGGTAATGCTGTGACTTGTACAGTATGAACCTGTAGCCACTCTACCATGTGTGAACAGTGTGATGCAAGTTTCTAAATAAAATATGCAAACACCTGAAAATCTGGCCGCAGGGTGTGTGTGAAAACCAGCGGGACACCTGTCAACAGTTTAATCTACCATTCTTTATCAATGCTCACGATATGAAACAAAGTGTAAGTTAGCTAACCATGAACAGTCAACTAAAACCTGCTGTGATTAACGTTAGTTACTTGCGTAACACTGAACTAGCTGAGGCATTTTAGTGTAGATATGTGCTGTAACGTTAGTTAACGTTGATCCATTTTGGCATATCCATGAGTAAATAAGATGTCTGTCTGCTGAAGCCGGTTAAGTTACATTAGCCCAATCAGCTGGTCTTCACTGTTAGCCAGCGTCTCCTGGCAGACCCATATGACAATAGTGCAGGAAGTAGGGCTGCACGATATTGGAAAAAACTGACATTGCAATATTTATTTTTTCTGCAATATATATTGCGATATGAAAAAATACAGGAATTTTCACCAAATGACTTGAATAGCTCTATCAAGCCTTGCCCCTTTAAGAAGGTGGCCTTGTGGGTAACCTGCGCGGGTGACATGTTAGGAAGTGAGTGTGTTTTTGTTTTTAGCCGCAGCCAGAGTGAGTTGCAGGATGCAACTGAGTGAGTAAAGTTACCATATTTAGCGGGAAAAGAGCTTAGAACGTCACCGAGAGGCCGTGCATTATGTTCGCTGCTGTACCGAAATAAAGTGCCAGTTCTCCACTGCAGAGTTGGTCCGGACTCTTAGTAAAAAGCTTGTTACCAGCTACGAGCCAGGCTAAGCTAAAATAGGCTAGCACAACACCAGAGGCTTCCCAACTACGGTTCGGAGCCGCGAAAGCTGGAAAAGTAACATACGCTACTCTTATAACAAACCCTGAAATCGGAGTAATAATAATAATAATAATAATAATAATGCATTTTATTTGTATAGCACTTTTCATTCATAGTGAATGTCAAAGTGCTACAGAGTTAAAAACATAAAAAAAAAAAAAAAATGAAAACAGAAAAAAGAGATCGCTAACAAAAGTTAACACGAAAAAGCCTTCCTAAATTATGTTATATCAGACAGACTTCTCTTGTAGATTAGTCATGGAAAATGAGAACTGTGCGAGTTTTCCTTTTGTATCAAGCAGCAAAAAAGTTGTAGCATGACGTGTTTGAGTTAATTTGCCTTACTTGACATTGCACGTCCTGCGATGTGACTATTGCGCATGAGCACATCGCGATGACGATGCTGAATCTATATATCGTGCAGCCCTAGCAGGAAGACGATTTTTTTTCTCAGAGCATATTGCTCCCTAAGTGACTTGACACTGCCTGTTTATTGTTTGCAAGTGGCCATGGTATCAACGTAACGTTAGTCATGCATGCCAGCAAATAACAGCTAATATAGCTAGTCGCTAATGTTAGCCTCTTACCTGCTGCACTGTCCGCTGCTTTCTCGCTGTCAGACTGATGGGGAATTGTGGTGGAGTTGTTAACGCTCCTTTCACTGGTGACTTTGTGTGTGAGGCCACATGGACAGAAATGTTAGAACACTTTCATCAAGTTGAAGCCATTGCCTTATAAATAATAGTCCTCCCTCCTCACTCGACCCTGCTCACTGTGCTTGCTCCGTTTTCTCCGTTTTCATTGCAGTGCTCTTTAGCAGTAAGCTCCCCCTGCTGTCCATAAGGTGCCTCTGCGCCCCAGCCGTTTCAAACCCTCCCTCCAGCCTTTGGGCCACGCCTCCTCATTTACATACAGCTTGAAAAGCCAAATGTCAAATGCGAACCATAAAACCATTCTACTGACGTTTTGCCCCGCAAAATATAATGGCTTACATTCTGATGCAGGACTTTGTGGGCAAAACGACAATGGAATGATATTGTGTAGAAAAAAAAACAACATTGATATTGTGAGCAGAGTGATGCCTCTTCACTTGATCTGATGGAGCAGAGCAGTCAGTGGAGCACAGGGCTGTTAAAGTGTCAATCATGAAGAAATTCATGGTAATCAAACGCCAATATGTCCAATCAACACTACTGGTCAGGTGCCAATAGAGAGAGAAAAGAAAATAGAGGATGTGCAAGCACAAATTAAAGCTATGTTATTGCGCCAAGGAGGAATAAATGTATGTAACAAGTTACATAATGATAGTTTTCTTATATCATGACTGTCAACTACAAAAGGTCAATATTGCTTTGTTGCCACTACCTCCAAAAAGCACAGACACCTCTGCCCGTCAGTTATATAAAGACAATATTGGCCTCTGTCTATTTGCATCAGTCTTCTGTATGCTTGTAAGTATGTAATCTTTCTCTGATATTACAGCACTAACCCAGCACATTTTTCTGTGTTGATTTTTTTTTTTTTTTATAAAAAGGCAAGGTAGGTTAGGACTAGTTGTTTTGCAGCTAAACTGACTGCAGTCTTGTTTCATTTTCAGTTGGTTTTATTGTAGCATATATGCAATATTATATTTGTATGTAATGAAATGCATAAATACATTTGAAGTGGGATATATTATGTCATGGCCGGCTCAAGAACCATGACAAATAATAGGAGGTGACACAAAAAGTTACAGAATAATCAATAATTTATTGGTAACAACCAACAATATCAAAAAATGCTATGGGGTGTGATAGTCAGTGAATCAGTGGTGAGAGCGTGTATGCATGAATGATAAAATAGTGAGTGAAGTGTTGTATGTCAAAAGTATAACAGAACAGGAATGGGGAGCGTGGAGAGTAAGGAGCAGAGTTTCCCCTTTCTCTCCCACCATGGAACCAGTGGGGTGCACTCTTATAGGACTGGGAACACCGGGCCCAGGTGTTCCCAATCCATAGACGACCCGACCACACCTACTGGGCGTCTGCAACACAAAACAAAGACAAGCAGCCAGCCCACAGTCAAAAGAGGCGGGGTCGTCACACCCCCCCCCTAAAGATCGGGTGCCAACAGGAACCACAATTTAAACAAACTATACATACATACACATCCTGCAGGCAACCCTCTCCCTCAACACCAGGATCCTGCTTGTACATAGCATAAGGAAGAGAGATTAACACAACACAGGCTGCATTACAATGAGACTGTAACATAAGAGACCACCTAATTAATCTTTGATTAGGGCATTTCAAAGAATTCAAAAATGTAAGTGGGTTATGGTCGGTAAAGACAACAACCGGCGCCCCTGAACCCACATACACATCAAAATGGCACAAAGCCCAGACTAAAGCTAACGTCTCCTTTTCGATCACAGAGTAGTTGAGCTGATGTTTGTTAAATTTCTTAGAAAAGAAACTTACAGGCCTATCCAACCCTTGTTGGTCAGGCTGCATCAATACTGCACCTGCCCCCACGTGACTGGCATCCACCTGCAGCTTAAACGGCTTCTCCACACAGGGGGCGGCCAGCACCGGAGCACTACACAAAAGGGCCTTCACGTTCTGGAAAGCCTGCTGACAAATAGGAGTCCACACATATTGAACGTTTGCCTTTAACAAATCAGTGAGGGGTGCAACGACGGAGGAAAAATTCCTGCAGAAACTGCAGTAGTATCCTACCATCCCCAAGAACCGCATCAACTCCTTTTTTGTCGTCGGCGAAGGAAACTGCTCTACCGCCAGCACCTTTGCTTGCACTGGCTGCACATGGCCCTGGCCCACAACATGTCCAAGGTACGTTACTGTTGCACGGGCAAAATCACATTTTGCCAGATTAACAGTCAGTCGTGCATCAGCCAAACGTTCAAACAATAGGCGAATGCGCAAAACATGGCTGTCCCAAGTGTCACTGTAGACAATCACATCATCCAGATAGACAGCACAACCTTCCAAGTCTCCAATCACCATATTCATTAACCGTTGGAATGTAGCTGGTGCATTCCGCAAGCCAAAAGGCATCACCTTGTATGAATACAACCCAGTTGGGGTTATGAATGCAGAAATCTCTTGCGCCCTTTTGGACAACGGTACCTGCCAATACCCTTTAAGCAGATCGAATTTACTCACGAACTTCGCAGATCCAACCTGATCGATGCAGTCATCCATCCGCGGAAGTGGAAATGCATCCGGCTTGGTGACACTGTTAACCTTACGAAAATCAGAGCAAAATCTGGGGGTGTTATCAGACTTAGGGACAAGCAGACATGGGGAGGCCCAGCTAGAGCATGATGGTTCAGCAATATTATTTTCAAGCATATACTTGACCTCTGCGTCTAAATACCTGCTCTTATCGACAGACGCACGGTAAAAACGCTGTTTGATCGGTTTTGCCTCCCCCACCTCTATATCATGCTCTATAAGGTGGGTTTGGGAAGGTGTGTCACCAAACAGACTTGGAAAACTGCCAATTAGCTCAGCCAACGCCACACGCTTGGACTCTTGCAAATGGCCTAACAAATTATCCAAGTTGTTAAGAGCTTCAGTGTTTTTTAGCCGACCACACAATGCTTGATTAAAACTGGGAGACTCTTCCACCTCTGTCACTGCCACTGACTGAAAGGGGGAACCCACCACAGTGTTCGCAAGAGCGGCAGGCTGGACAAACTCTGAGCTATGTACCTTCACCACACTCGGCTCAACCGCACGAGAGTAGTACGGCTTCAACAGATTTACATGACAAAGCTGTGATTTCTTCCTCCGCTCTGGAGTAGAAATCAAGTAGTTCTCCTCTGAGGTCTGCTTTACCACTGTGCGAGGACCTGTGAACCTGGCCTGAAAGGGTGACCCAACAATTGGCAAAAGAGCCAGCACTTGATCGCCAGGACTGAACTGGCGCCACTCAGCCCCTCGATCATAGACGCGCTTCATTTTCTCTTGTGCTGTAGCCAATTTCTCCCTTGCCAATTCCCCTGCAACATATAACCTATGCCTGAATCCATTTACATAGTCAATCAGATTCTTAGGAGGTTCACTGCTCTTAAAATTATCCCTCAACACTGCCAGAGGACCACGTACAGAATGTGCAAACACCAAGTCATTGGGACTAAACCCGGTGCTCTCCTGGGTTACCTCCCTGGCTGCCAACATTAACCATGGCAATCCTTCCTCCCAATCTCCGCCCAACTCTGTGCAAAATGCACGCAGCAGTGACTTCAGTGTCTGATGAAAACGCTCCAGTGCCCCCTGACTCTGTGCATGATAGGCTGACGACTGAGAGTGCTTCACCCGAAGTCGTTTTAACACCTGCGCAAACATATGGGAGGAGAAGTTAGAACCTTGATCACTTTGAACAACCCTGGGGATGCCAAAGATGGAAATGAATTGCGAGAGTGCTTTCACCACAGACCTGGTTGTTATTGACCGCAGGGGGTATGCCGCTGGATATCTGGTGGCCTGACACATCACGGTCAGAAGATACTTTGCTCCTGTCCTAGAAGGAGGCAGAGGTCCAACACAGTCAATGATGATGTGTTCAAACGGCTCACCAATGGCAGGTATTGGATGCAATGGGGCAGGCTTAATAACCTGATTTGGCTTGCCAGTTATTTGACATGTGTGGCAAGTTCTGATATACTCAGACACCTCCTTTTTTAGCCGAGGCCAAAAGAAATACCGTAAAATACGGTCATACGTCTTCCTGACCCCCAGATTGGTCGAGACAGCTGCAAAACCAAGTTACGAAATCTGGCTGGTACTACAACTTGGAAAATTGGGTTTCCCACACCAACCTCACTACAAGGCACCCACTTCCTCACCAGCACACCATTGTCAAGGAAATAGCCATGTGCCTTGTCCTTCACCTCTGCAACAGGGATTGCGGTCTCCAACAGCTCCTTAATGGAGGGATCTGACTGCTGCTCTGCTACCAACTCTGCATGTGAAACAGACAATGGAAAGTCAGACAAGTTCACACATGGTTCCTCCGTCACACTCTCCGGGTTAGGTTCACCACCAGCCCGAGCCCCAGCACGCGTCACAGCACATGCTGCAAACACCTCCGGGAAATCACGCTCACTCTCATCAGGTTCACCGTTACTCACAGGGACTGGATTAACAACTGGAGGTGGAGGAACATCCGGCCACACGCGCCCACCAGCTAGCCCATTCCCAAGAATGAGATGGACTCCTCCCACCGGCAACGCAGGGCGCACCGCGATGCACACCTCCCCCTGCACCAAATCTGAAAAGAGATGCAGCCTGTGTACAGGAACAGACAACCCCATTCCCAGGACTAGCGCTGAATCACCAGTATCAGACTCCTCTGAAAAAGGGAGAATTGAGGCCAGGATAAATGAACCGAACGCGCCTGTGTCTCTCAGCACTGTAACAGGCACCTTCTCACTGTGTCCTGTCAAGGAAACATAACCACTTGTTATGAAAGGCAAATAAGCATCAGGAACTTTCTCATGCACTTGAGGACAAGGTAGGTCTGAAATCACACTCACCACCGGAGCGGCCAGTGCAACAGGCATTTGTTTGTTCATTTGTTTGTTCCTTGTCTTTAGAGCATAGCAATCCGCTTTCACATGCCCCTTTTTACGACAGTAGTGACATACTTTTTCCATGTCACGCAAATTCGTCACCTTCACTTCCACCTCAGGCTTGACTGAGGCCACAGACCAAAATCCATGCCCAACATCACTATCCTTAGAGCCACCGGCACTACGCACATTTCCCCAATCACTGCGGTGCGTCAAGACATACTGATCTGCTAACGCGGCTGCCTCCCCAACTGTTGTTACCTGTTGCTCTGTTATATATGTGGCAATACGGCTGGGAACTGCGTTTTTGAACTGTTCCAAAACAATAAGATCACACAAATCATCAAAAGTTTCCACATCAGAAGCTGTAGGCCAATGATTAAAAGTATTCAGCAAATCGCGTGAAAACTCAAGATAGCACTGCTTATCCTCCTTCCTACCATTCCTAAACCGCTGGCGATAAGCCTCGGGAACCAACTCATAGACCTTAAGAACAGCCACTTTCACTGATGCATAACTCAAACTATCTGTCACAGACAAAGCTGAATATGCCTCCTGCGCCTTCCCGCTCAGTACACACTGCAACATGATTGTGCGATCAGCATCAGGCCAGCCCCTAGCGTCAGCCACTCTTTCAAACAGAGAAAAAAATGTTTCAGGGTCCCTCTCATTAAACCTTGGAACAAGCCGCAAATTACTCACCAGATCAAAACGCGAAGAGGAGCGGTCACCTGAAGAACTATTTCCACCTAGCCCCTCACCAGCTTCCAGGCTGAACCTACCTTCTCTGATCAAACCCAACTTCTCACGCTTCAAAGTGATCCTAGCCTGCTCTGTGTCACACTTCATTCTTTCCAAAGCCAGTTCTTTATCAACTTCACATTTCCTCTTCTCATTTTTCTCAACTTCAACCCGATGCTTTAACTTTTCATGTTCCAATTGTAACAGTAACTCCTTCTGCTGTTCAAATGACAAACCAGTACTCTGACCCATCTGCAAAGACAAACCAGCAGCATCCTCATCAACACCTCCCACTTCACCTGGCAACACATTCATCTCATACAAGTTAGCCTTTAAAATAGACTTAACTGCGCCCTTGAGCCTTTTGTCACTGATTTCAACCTTATAGTGGTCTGCAATTTTTAACAACTGCTCCTTTGTGCAGTTATCCAAAAACAACTCTGATGGAGTCTCAAAAAAACCTCAACCTGAGCCATTTTACAAACCCAGACCAATGGAACGCAATATAATCAACACGCTGGCTGTAAAAATAAAGGCAAACAGGAGCGTCCCCTCTATCTGCCTAACCAAATACTAAACTAACTCACCCCTAGTCTTCATGAGGTTAGTTGCGGCGGGTACTTATGCACTAGAGACCGCTGGTATGGAGAAGTGACCAGTATCTGGCAACCCCCCACAGCCACGGACATGCTCCCGAGACAAAGCTCTAACCGCGTTCACCCCAACACTACAAAAAATAACAAACCAGCGAAGCTCAAAGGAGCAACGCTGCTATGCTTAACAGGGGAAAATAACTTTAGCTCCAAAACAATTACAGCCCAGCATGTCAACACTTACCTTCCCTTGGTCAAACAGCTCCACAACTCCAACCATTCAGACTGCCTGGGAAACCCCTACAATCAACAGCACCTGTGCGCATTCCAACACAAAGAAACCAACTGATTAAATGCACACAAACAAAAATCCCTAGGAACCAGACTTAGACGAGCCCCCAATTTGTCATGGCCGGCTCAAGAACCATGACAAATAATAGGAGGTGACACAAAAAGTTACAGAATAATCAATAATTTATTGGTAACAACCAACCAACAATATCAAAAAATGCTATGGGGTGTGATAGTCAGTGAATCAGTGGTGAGAGCGTGTATGCATGAATGATAAAATAGTGAGTGAAGTGTTGTATGTCAAAAGTATAACAGAACAGGAATGGGGAGCGTGGAGAGTAAGGAGCAGAGTTTCCCCTTTCTCTCTCACCATGGAACCAGTGGGGTGCACTCTTATAGGACTGGGAACACCGGGCCCAGGTGTTCCCAATCCATAGACGACCCGACCACACCTACTGGGCGTCTGCAACACAAAACAAAGACAAGCAGCCAGCCCACAGTCAAAAGAGGCGGGGTCGTCACAATTACCAAGATATGCGTATATAAATATGTCCAAGACACATGCGATGCTCATGTCATGCAACTGCTGAATTAGGGTACTGGCACCTTTTTTGGTCCAATTCAGGCACTGACGGTAGTCAACGGCGAGAGACAAATACTTGTTTGATCCCGTTTGAATTGTGCCATGAATTACACATATGATGTTTTGTCAATTTAAAAGATAGTTTTGCAAGTCAAGAAAGTCGTAGTTTGTCGTAACACTGTTGAAGTTATAGACTGTGAAAATACGTAATTAGAAAGACTACACACCCAAAAGTCGCGTAAGTGACGTCATAACTTTCTCTCTCCACAAGCTACCCAGAGCCGCTGAAGCTAAGTCCCTCTCAGATAGCAGTAGTATACACAACCTGGAAGGTAAGAACGGATTTAAACTGGTTTAGGATAGTTTTAGTACAGTGGGGGCTAACGTTAACGCGATGCCTGTGTGTTTCGTATGTTTCGTTCCATGTTGGTGTTGGTGACGTATAACGTTATTGTGCGAGACGAGAGATGTAGTTCACTGAGCGGTTTCACACAAAACTAAACGTTACTTTACTGTTTTACGAGAAACTGCGACTTTCTTGACTTGCAAAATTATCTTTTAAATTGACAAAACATCATATGTGTAATTCATGGCACAATTCAAACGGGATCAAACATATTTGTCTCTCGCCGTTGACTACCGTACATATTTTTTCCGAAATAAGGTCCCATGGGGGACAGCGGAAGGGGAGGTGACTTAGGCTCTCTATTTCACGTTACCGTGACTTATGGACTTATCTGCTCCTAACGTCACGCAAAACCTGCCGGTAAGTTTTATGAATGAGCCCCCTGGCCCCGTTGTATGGAAGCCCGTTTCCGCCACCTGTTAAAAAAATCCGGCACATTTTTATGTTTTTTCAGTCATCAAGTGATAATTGTTTCTCAATAGTATGACTTAGTATCTCATAATTATGAGCAGATGGTGAAGTGGTTTCGTTTTTTGTTTGACCAAACATTAGAATGGGCAGGATGCCATTCTGACAAGCTTTCTGGCGTCCTTGAACACTCTTCTGTTACAAGAGTAAAACATTTTGTTTGAAAATATTTGCAATAAAGTATAAAATCTCACCTTTGTGTGGTTTGTCCCATGGTTTGTGTTTGTCCGAGTTGTTTTCATTCGGGTGTCACTCTGCCACTCTTCTTCTGCGGCGAGCTGGAAAACCTGCTCTTTGCTGCCCCCTTTGGCCAATATCCCGCTGGAAAAAAACACTTGCGTTGCATCTGCGGTTCCAGCGGCCTAAGGGCAGCAAAGAGGTTTTCCAGCTCGCCCAGAGCGTAGAAGAAGAGTGGCAGCCATGACACCCGAATGAAAACAACTCAGACAAGCCACACAAAGGTGAGATTTTATACTTTATTGCAAATATTTTCAAACAAAATGTTTTACTCTTGTAACAGAAGAGTGTTCAAGGACGCCAGAAAGTTTGTCAGAATGGCAAAATTCGCTCTGGAAACCTTGCCTAACGATGTGATAGCTAACGGGACAAAGGATTGGGAGGGAACGACCCGGGACTGACATCCACGCAGTGTGGTGTCAGTCCCAACGGAGCTATGAGCCCCGTTTTAATCGTGTAACAGAAAAGTGTTCAAGGACGTCAGAAAGCTTGTCAGAAAGGCAAAATTAGGTCTGGAAACCTTGCCTAAATGATGACAAAGTTCCGCAAAGATTGCTGCCAGTAAGGATTTGGAGAGAAGGACTTGGGACTGACATCCACGAAGTGTGGTGTTAGTCCCAACGGGGCTAGACCATTGCGAGCATTGCACTCCTTCAAGAAATGCGATAACGAAAAAGACAAAGCGCGATACCTTTTCACAATCATCCTCCATTGCAGAATTAAATCTCTCTTGTCAATATACATTTACCGTATTGGTACAAGGAAAAGGACCCAGCCATATAACACGTTATCCAATATGCAACATCAACAATTCCAGATGAATTACAGTTTAGGCACGGACCCAAATCGGTGTCATTTATTTCTAAAAAAAAAAACAAGGGAAACGGAGGCGTAGTCATTACACGATATTAAATATTATAGGCACATCGCCCAACGCGCTTGAGTAGCAAAACGGCAAAAAGAACTGCAATTATTAAAAATAAAGCACTATAACGTATTTCAAAAACATAGCAGTATTGTTCAATCATCGTGAATTTACTGCATGGAATTTCTGGAATGCGCTTTTACGGACACACTCATCTCATATTTCCTATAGCCTCTCGTAGTTATGATGATTGGTGTTTATGTCCATGTTTATTGCATGCACACCCGTTAATTATATGGATATAATTCTTGTTATTGAGACTATGAGGAGAAAATTGTAATTCCCTAGCAGCAGTGCGATTCGGTACAGAGTCGGGGAGCGCTTTTATTTTGGAAAACGTAACCCGGCTTTATATTTTTTGCTTCCGGCAGAGCAGATGCTCCATGAAAACGCGCTACCTAGAAGCACACAGTTTACGGTCAGTTTGGAACAAGGATTGGTCAAAGTCTGGCTATGCATCAGTGTTTCGCACGGTAAGTAACCACACCTGTCCGTCTGTCATGTTACGTTGGAAGCTGGACATTTCCCCTTTGACTGAAATGAGTGAAAGTCTCAATGCAAGCTGGCAAACTGGGTCAGGGGGCTTATTTCTGGTTGTTTTCCACATGTGGCCGGATGTCTTAAATGGAAATTCCACCCTCGGATACTTCTACAGTGGTATTTATAATCAATCTGTGATGTTCAATGCATCCCATAAGAGTTGTAACTTACCGTTTTGTTGTACCCACTTTACCTAACTTGCCTCGATTACTTCTACTTACGTCAGTGATTTCGTGGGGGGTGGCCCCGAGTGGCACTACCCGGCGCGGGTGCCAGTCCTGAGGCGTTCCATTAAAAAAAAACGTGTTTATCGAATCTTTGCGGCACTTTGACTTCATTTAGGCAATGTTTGCAGACCGAATTTTGCCAATCTGACAATATTTCTGGGGTCCTTGAACCCCCTTCTGTTACACGAGTAAATCATATTGTTTGTAAGTATTTGCATTAAAAATATAAAATCTTACCTTTTAGAATGTAAATCTTTCCAAAACTTACAGTTTACAGTGTTAGAAGGCCCCCCTAATGGCCATATAGTGTTAATTGGCCATATGCCATATATAAATGATTATAAGTGGCTACAATTTGAACAGCGCATCTGTTATCCCATTTCAGGTATAGTCATGTGTGCATCTCCTGATGTGAAACAAGTTGGTAATGGGGCATGGAAGAAATTATTAACTTTTGGTGACGTGGTACTAAGATATATCGACAATTGCATAGTGTTGGATATACGCTCTACTGAGTGGATTTAACAGTTTTGGGGTGGATTTTTCCTTAAGAGTCTGGAGCATTTCTCATTTGGGTCTTAAGTCTGAATGCCTTACTTTGCCCAGGTGAGCAGAAGTAGATACATGAAGAACAGAAGTGTTGGGTGGCTGGACAACCAGCTCAGACAGAGAGTGGAGCAGGTAAGAGTATATTTCCTCATTTCCCTTAAATTGCACAAATTATGAGTTCAATGGGGTTTGATTGAACAAATGAGCTTGGAAATTTCCTGTATTTTCTCAACTTAATATTGGCAGGCATTCATTTCGATTTACTTTATTATTCATTTTTACTTTATTTTATTTACTTTCATATCCTATATGGGCAGAACGATTTTAGTAATACTGCACCCTTTTAAGCCAACGTTAAATGAATGCAAATATTTACAAATACTATAAATGCAAAAAACTATGCAAGCTTGATTCAACAGTACAATAACACAAAATGCACTGAAATTTGTAAGTTTTCAATACTTAGTATTATATTGTTGCAGTACACTAAGTTGTGCAGCTAGAATATTGGCTATGAAATGTGGCAGGATTGCTAATGCTAAAAAATAACATCTTTCCCTTTGGCAAGGAATACTGATTATTAAAGTGCTGTGTCATAACTAGCCTATACATGAAAACATTCATATCTAAATGTTATATACATAGCGAGTACTTGCACAAGAAACTGTATGAAACACCCAGAATTACCTAAAATTATATTCTGCCACCTCAGCAGCAAAGTTTTAGCTTGACTTTCGACAAGGGCACCAGGAAGTGCTTGCACATTGTCACCCATAACTTGACATGGACTTATCTGATTGGCTGGAATAATAACTAGTAGGGGTGTCACGATTTCGATTCTAAATCGAAAATCGATCGAAATGAGCGTTCGATTTCGACCTTCGAAATCACAAGCAGGTTCGCGATTCTCCCAGTATTTTTTTTCTCTCCACCCCTGCCTACTTGCACGTGTCTGAAGAAAAAAAAAATTTCCATGATGACACAGCATAGCTGCTAGAGAGCGCCCATTCTATATTTCACTATAGCGCCCAAGAGCGCCCGTCATTTTTAAATTGTTTAAAAAGCACCAAAAACTGAAAATCAAGTTATCAGCTTTGTTTTATATACTTCAAGTTGTCATCGATGAACCGGAACCTGAAAATACTGTATATCTGGTGACACTGAGACGTTTGATTCTGAAGTAAGGAGACGCCCTGAATCGCCTTGCCATGTATTTGGTACCAAATTAAAGGGAAAGTTGTGTTTTTTTAAATGGAAAAACTTTGAAAAAATTTGACCAGATGGCCTTAGTGTGGTACATTCCAAAAACAAATATGGCAGTTATATCACACTTGATACCATCTTTTTAAAGAAGAATTTAAAAATGTAAATGACAGTTGTCAGGGCATAAAACCAATGATCTGTTGATCTTTACAAATCAAGACTCGATAGTCTAACAATGGCATAGCCGTCAGTGCTGAAATTTTTTTTTTAAAATCGGAAATCTATCGAATCATGACCTTAAAATCGAAAGTCAAATCGAAGCGTGGATTTGGAGAATTGTGACACCCCTAATAACTAGTATGTATGCAAGTAAGAAAGTAATAAATTGTTGGTTTGTTAGAGGCATTTATAAACAGGAGAGGTGGTTTTCTTTACTTTTATATGAAAATGGTAATGGATTTAATGGGTACATGGCCTTAAAGCTGGGGTATGCAACTTTGGAGACATGAGCAAAAATTTGAAAGCGCACAACAAAAAAATCAACCTCCTCCCCCTCTGCTCCTTCCTGCATGAGAGGAGAAAACATAATAAATTCCCAATCTTTTATGCAAAACACAGCTCTACCAGTTCAATCTAGTTGTAACTAAAACATTCGCCATCAAAAATATTTCTTTGTCAGCATAGATTAGTCAGTACGTTTACAGAGGGAGAGAGAGACCGCTGGGTTTCTGCATTGGCCAAACTTGATAAATTCCAAACCTGTTACACAAAATACAGGCCTGCTAGCTCAGTCTAGTTGTAACTATTTGCCAGTAGAAATAATTTTTGTCAGCATAGACTAGTCAGTACCGTTACAATACAGTGTTTCCCACACATAGACTTTACTTGGGCGGGCCGCCAAAGTATATTTGGCAACCCATTTTAGCATTTTTTATTTTTTATCCATCCGAGAGAACGACGCCATGTGCGATCGATTAACTAGTGGACAATCTCCCCTCGCTCTACCCCTGACAGCACAGAGAGATGTAGCGGGGCAGAAAAGCAGATTTCTCTGTAAAAGGGGTCTCATTTCTATTCTTCACCTTGTAGACAAAAGCAAGCAACAAACAGAACAGTGTAGCACTGTTTATATCTTTAAGTTATGTTATCTTTGACACAAAGTACTTTAGATATATACAGGTTAGTCATTTGTTTGACAAATTGAACTATTTAAAATGGAGTACATTAGATAATTTTTCAGCCATCCAGGTAATGGGATCCTTTATTGATATTAGCCTATATATTGACAATATAAGAGAATACAAGAATAAAAAATAAAAATTACCATTGTGTTATGCATTTTATCTTTGATTGATAGCTCTGTATGAATTTCATGTTGTGTTCATATTGTTTTTCATATTGCATGGACAAGTAATTAGAGGGTGCATATGAATTTCTGATAACACAACACTGCCAGTCATCTTGAGCCTGTTTACTGTGAAATTCTATTTTCAGTACCTCAGGAGCAGCAGCAGTGCATATGTCGACATTGCAGCTATGGCACTTGAACTTCAAAGATTGTACAGGCAAGTTCATTGTACTCATTGTTCTAACATTGTACAGTTAGAACATCTTTAATTCATAAAATAAGAACCAATAGTTTGGTAGTAAAAATGATCTCTATCTTTAATCCAATAAATTAACACTTTCATACAAATCAGGGAAGTTAAAGGAACAATCAGTAATTTTACTGGCTCGTTGCACAAAATGACCATAATACACGGGAGTTAGCAAGTGTTGTTGATCAATGCCTGTTACCTCAATGATTGCTGTGATTTCAAGCTTTCTAAACAAGCAGCCCATACACTGTTTTGGTGGAAATTCTCCACCCCCCATGCATTTCAATACATGCCCAAGCTTTGTTTTTATTGATTTAACAAGCTAAAAGCATTTTGATAGGCTTATGACTAAAGCAGTCACCAATCACAAGTGACCAGTGTTGGGGAAAGTTACTTTGAAACTAACTAGTTTCTTTACTTCGTTACTTGCCCTAAATAGTAACTAGTTACATTACTAAGTTAGTCTTTATTAAAAGTAAAATAATAAACGGCAGACTGCGCTCACAAGCACTTTCAATTTGAATCTTCAGGTTAGATAGTGAAAGCTAAACTTACAGTTAACAATAATGTTCTTATCCTTCTCTTCGATCAGTTCAAAGTAATGTGAATATTTCCAAGTTCTGCAGTTTATTGTTGTGCTCATTCTGAAAGCGAGTCGTAACCTACAAGCCTCCACCACACCGCCAGCCTGCTGCACAGTCTGCTTTTAATAACATCATGTAGCGTACAATACCTTTTTTTTTTTTTTATTTGCACTAACTAAACATTTAACCATTTGAAAGAAAAATAAAAGTAGCGAAATGTAACTTTGAGAAAGTAACTAATACCTGATTACATAAATTGAAAAACTAACGCGTTAAGTTACTTGTTACCTCAAAAAAGTAATCAGATTAGGTAAGGCGTTACTTTGTAACGCATTACCCCCAACACTGCAAGTGACTATATCACCCCACGTGGGTGTGTGTTTCACTGCGTGGTGTGTGTAAGTGCATAGTACAAAGTTTTGAATAGCCTACATTATCATCGGACCTACATGATGGAGATAAAAAGGTAAGAGAAGCAAAAATTTATCTCTGTGCAGGGCTCCAGATAATTGTTCTTGCCAGTGCCACCAAAAAATATAACTTGTCACAAACAAATAATAAATCATGATGGCGATTGACACCTGTCAATCAAAAATGTGTTGTTTGATTGCTGTAACCTGCGTGTATCAAATATGGCCATCAAATATAGATGTGCATGTGCTTGAGGCACATGCACATCAAAGCATTGATATGACTAAGTGCTGCCGACTGTTTCATTGAAATCATACAGGAAAGCAAGTTCTCCAGAGGTTATCAATGAATTCAGTGTTGAATGTAATAATGAACAGGCATAGAAAGTATAATATTGTTGCTGAATGATAGTGATAAAACTGAATTACATTTAGGTTAACCAGGTTTGAGCTCTATACACACACACATCCGCGCACAATGGCCCTCATTTATGAAACGAACATACGACAGAAAACGTACGGTCATTTCCACGCAAAGCTTGGCATTTATCAATTTGGACGTGAGCAGAGGCTACGATCAAATCTCACGTCAAGTCTCAACTCGTGTACGCAAGTTTTCGAGTCAGCGTGGACTTGCGGTGCAGCATAGTAAATCTGGCTAAGTCGGAGAATTGTTATTAGACCATATATTCCGACTGGCATCTAAGCATATGCAGCCACATCACTTAAAAATATGTAGCCTATGGCAAAATATTCTATCTCAGCTGGAGTTTGATTATCGACGGCTACGCTGTTGACGGCAGCAGTGATTTCTTTCCATACTGCATTTTTCCGACTTCCTTTGATGCCACTTTTCAGGCTGCCAAATAGAACTAATTGGTTCAATTGGACTTGTGTTAATTGATATGCAGGCATATATGTATGCATTTATGCATGTGGATATATGTGTATATGTACATAAGTAATTTATGTTCATTATTATTATTATTATCATTCTGTAAACTATCATCATTGTTTTTATCTATACCGATGGCTCAGAGTTCATGGGGGGGCGGGTGGGAGGGAGGGAAGTTGTTTCGAGGGAGACTTGAATGATGCAACCAACTCATTTTGGAAAGATGATGTACCATGTTCAAAATCAATAAAGATATGTGATACAATTGGACTTGCGACATTAGAGTTTCTATTTCGAGGTCGGAGAAGTTTCTCTTCTTGGACGTATTACGCATCTCCATGTCGTAAACTCTAGGGGCGAGGCCTCTAAACCGAGAATATCTAGGGGCGTGATATTTAAATGACGATTGTTTCGACGATTGACGTTTCATGAATCACACGTGAAAGCCTGTCGTAAGATGATTTCTGCGCTCGGATCTGGGCTGGTTTCTAGGTTAGATTGATAAATGAGGGCCAGTGTCTGGTTTTATCAAGATGTAAATCAGGCAACCTGAGCTTCACTGCGCATAATTAAATGTCTGTCAATCAATATACTCACAAACTGTTGCTTGTAAGTGGCTAAAGGTTATTGGATGAAGTTGGTTAGCGTTAGCTACAGTTTGAGCTGTATCTGACCTCTGGGGTAGCCGATAACATAGCATCGCTAGCTATTGATTCCATCTTTTACTTGATTTACCGTATAATAATTGTGTAACTTTGTGGGATGTTCTTTTATAACCGTTTGCAATGGGATATGTTACCTCTTCACTTGACATTTCTGAACTGCAACTCTACTTGACAAGGTGGTGTCATACTTTCTGTCAATTTCATTCCACCTTAGCTCCTGGGGATAGGAGGGGTGAGAGAAGTTTGGGCAGAGCTGGGGGCTTTGGCTGAGACTTGTGGAGGAGGACGTTGTTGTAGTTCCTATGGCTGACAGTAGATGGCTGACATTAGATCTTACTCAAGAGTCCATATTACTGATTGTTCCTTTACTTTCATATAAAACACAGAAAATAATTATTGATCCATAATGAACCCTGAGGACCCTGTCCATCCATGCCAGTGACTTCTGCTGTACTTCTGGTGTACCAGCCATGACTATATTTCCCTTATGCAAGGCTCTGCAAGGTGTAAAGCGCACATAATGTAATTCCTCTAAGCACTAGCCATTGTAAAACGCACTGCACATGCAAAAACTAACGCACACACAGAGCCTTTATAGAGGTGCTCCTCCCAAGAACCTAATAAAAACGAATAGTTTTACCATGTGCAATGTAGCCATTGTAATGAATATACAGTATATACTAATTTTTTTTCCGACAATGGTCATTTTTCCACCAAGTCAGCACAGAAAATGACCCAGGTGGCCACCTTGGAATTCTCTACAAGAAAAACTTTTACATTTTATTTTTTCTTGCTTTCCTCATATTGGGTAGCGGTAGGATTTATTTCAATCACAAACCGTGACAAGGATTGTATTGTATCCTTAGAATGGAGTATGGCAGGAGAAACAAGACAGCATTCAGGATTCAAGTAGAGAAAGGTAAGCAAGCTAAAAAGATGGGATGTCTTATTACATTGTGTTACAGTGGTTTTGCTTGCACTTGTTTTTCATAGTGGCTTGTTTCAACTGTAATTTCTCACTTAAGCTAACCCATCCCCGTTTTATGATTTGCTTTTGCATTTGTCTCTCTTAGTATATGGAGCAATTGGGAATGAGTCTGGGCTGAATGATCTGGAGAGCAAGCACTTGGCTAAGAGAACCAAGCACAGGCATAACGACACTGGGTAAATTACATTTCCTGCCTACTGCCTTCCCAGATGCCCTGGTTTGGATCAGGAAAATTATATCTATCTCCTGGGCTCTAATCAGTACTTCTTTCTGTTGTACTGCCACATTGTTGTTGAAATCATTTTTAATGTCATGCAAAAAATCTCTTAACAGTGATGACAGCAACATCTCAGAGGACTGTTCTGGCAGTGATGAAGACATTCTGGAGAACCCGGTAGGGAACGATGTGCAGGACAAGTAGCGAGCTCATAATGGTATACAGTGAAGACTAACCTTCCCTTGCATGCTCCTTTTATCTTCTGCAGGCAAACAACCACATGAACAGCTCCCTGATGTCTCTGTACCGGAAGGGCAACCCTGACACTACCACCTCGTCACCCAGAAGGGAGCAATTTGCCATGAGCAGTCCTGCCAGCACACCCAACCCCAGTACCGCTTCAGGGTCGCTGGTCTCCACAGGGGGCTTTTTCATTGATAAAGGCAGAGGCCCTGAGCAGACAAACATCCTCATTGACCTGTGTGAAGAGGAGGCTGCCAATCCAGCAACAAATGTATGTAGCTGTGGAGGGACTGTCTGCATACTTTATCTACTGAGCTGTCAATTCTTCTGTTTTCAGTATTTTTCAGGTCGCGGCAGATTCAGGTCATGCATTTAGTCAGTCAGTCAGGTAACGCTTAGTGAGATGTCGCTTCATGAGATGGCCTCTAGAGGGCGTCTCTGAGCTTAAACTACTGGCTCGGTTAGTTTTGCGACCAAACTTTTTCCGGCTGGGCGGTGTTTGGACCTTCGGGCCAATCACAGTACTTAAAAATGGAAAACTCCACTCAACCGGGAAGCCGGGCCACATTAAACAAACGCACAATCAAATGATAGTCGCAGATGGCTTAGTCTGAGCGGCAGAGCTGACAGGTTGTGTTGTGAAAATGTCGAGAAAGAAGAAACTAGACGTTCTTTCCTATTTTCAACCCAATGTGAGGATAAAACGGTGTGTTCAAGTGAATTGAACTTGTTTCTATGAAGTAGCACCGTTATGAGTGAAGCTAGACTACTGTCCAAAACAGCCCAATGGATAGAAATCTATCCGTCAATAATTCTGTCCGTTTTCCGACTACTAAATACGACTACTGAATGACTTCACTGCACATAAATAAATATCTTTAAAGCAATATGCTAACAAACAACCTAGTATAGGTATAGCTATAGTTGGTTAGTGTTAGTTACAGCTTGAGCTGCTAGACCTCTGGGTTAGCTGATAACGTAGCATCGCAACATCTGTTACTTGACTTCATGATAGTTCTGTTACTGGGGATGTTTTACACATTTAGTTTGCAATGGGATACGTTTCCTCTTCATTTGACATCCTGAACTGTAACACTACTTGGTTAGGTGGTGTCTGCTGTGAAAACAGGTCATACTTTCTGTTAGTTTCATAGCAACGTAGCTCAGGGGGAAGGAGGGGTGAGAGAGGTTTGGTGGAGCTGGGGCTGTGTGACTGGTGGAGGACGACACACGTTTGCTGATGTTGTAGTTCCCATGGCTGCCATTGGATATTACTAAAGGGTCCATATTACTGATCCCTTAAAGTCGAGATGAAATGAAAAATGGCTTTTTAACCCTTTTAGATCACATCCCCGGTCATATTGTGCACCTATTTAACAATATATGCCAAAAAAAATACAAAAAATCAATTTCTTTGTATTCTTATATCAAAATTCAATCATGTTTTCTTCCTCTAAAACAAAATATGCCGTGTACTTACGTAAGCATGCCCATAACTAATTTCAACCAATAATATCATGACATCCACCCATCAATCAATCTTCAACTTTTAGCGCACAGAGCTAACATTCATTAGCGTTAGCTAGCTAGCAACAGCATGGTACTTCGGTGTGTCTTCGGGTGTTATGACACGCCCACTTTTCAACGTTCAAATCAAATTCCTCCCAACGTTATGTCCCGCCTGTCTTTCCTGCTTCACTCGGAAATACGTCACGATACGGAAGTTAGATACTCTCGAAATGCCGTTTCATCTCGACTTTAACCTAATTACTTGTTTGAATTCCTAAAAAACATCTGTATATTAATTGTGATTTATTATAGCCAGTAATTAGCGTGATGTAATTGGCCTGTGTTGGCATACAGTAGGCTATGTGGAACCTGATCATTCTGACAGATTGATTCAGACTGGAACAAAATTGATGCATCATTACGAGCTGCTTTGGAACTTTGGAGGGAGATGAGTGTGAGAAACGAGTGGGAAAGTCAGTGCAGACATACTCAAGCAGAGGAGATAGCTAGCTAATCCAGAGATGGGAAAATGCAAATTTTCACAAAAATAGCGGTAATCTCCAACAGTTGAATCCAAAAAGCGATTTAAACACGTCCTTTCAATACAATAACATAGCAGCCCTGCACAGATCCACACAGCCTGGTTCTGAGTAATGGAAATGTGGTGTTAGATCTAGGGTAACACTTTACAATGGCCTTATTCCAGTGTATTAACCTGTGTATTAACCTATGTTGTGTGTTGTAAGTTCTCAATATCCTCTCCTATAGTTGGAGCCCATAACACCCCTTAAAACCATCCAGGCTGAACCAGCTGCCTCGTCCAGCAACTGGTGCATAGTGTGCCTCCCAAATTGGCTTTGATAGAGCAACGTCAAAAACAACATAAAGGTTGACAAAGTTGAAATTCCATTTTACTTTATAAGAAGACAATAAAGCACTATTAACACAACAAAACAACCAAAGACAAAGTTGGAGCACAAGCCAAGTACACCTTAAAGAGCACCTAATAACCACACTGAAACGGCACCCTAACATATGAAAAGAGACGTGTGGCAAGATTGGACTCTAGATAGGTAGCGCTAACTCATAAATCTTAAGAAACATAACAATCAATGCTGGAAATGTTTTAATTCCAAACAGTGCTAATATAAGTAAAACTTTGAACTTGAAATAATCACAGTAACCAACACATGATGAATAAAAATAAAATGGTGTTTCAGTATAAAAAACAACCTGTGCTTTTGTTGCATAATTCAAGTGATGAGGCTAGCCGGCATAGTGACAGTTGCCTTTCAACTGGTCAATACATTTTTCTGAATTGATAGAGTATACCCCACAATATACAAACTATTACTCCTCTGATATATCATTGTTTACTGGTCGTCGTCATCATCACTTAATCTAGGAAACCTCCTCTCGTATTCAGTGCTGTACTGTGTCAGTGGCACATAGCAGCATGCCCAGCTGTGCCATACAGGGAATTATGGTCATTGTAGTCATAAGTACCACATATTCTGACCTAGATGTGTTCTAATATCTGTCTTCTGCAAAGTACAAATTTCAGTAAATCGAAACAACTGAAAACCGAACTTTGCATAATTCAAATAATTAAACTACAGAACTTTAATTAATAGAATGGGTGTGACTATTTAAATTAAAGGAATGGATGGTCATTTTTATGTGTACTGTTTGGCTAGCTTCCGTATAAACAGACTTGGGCTGTATTAAGTTGCTGAGGCAAGAGCGTTTGCAGCAAGGATCAAAGCAGTTGAGTTGTACATTATGTAATCAGGAGATTTTTATCAAGTACTTGCACAGTAATAATGTCTGTTTTGTTGTTGTCACCAACAGAAAGACATTTCAATGCTTGATCCTGAGAAAACTCGGAAAAAGCCGAAGAAGAGGACAGAGAACAAGAGTTCCAATGGAGACACTGAGTCTAGTACCCTGAACAAGAAAGGTAAAGCTCTGTCCACTCATTTGTCTACTCTTAAGGTGTACTACACTGTAAAACTGGTTCTCAACTTTTTGGGTCGTGACCCTTTTAAAACGAAGTGATGCCTTCTCGCAATTTCTGTCACAGCCGTGCATATGCAGAGTATTCAACCAAAGAATGATTTTTCCTTTTCAGGTTGTTTGATTTGATTATCAGAGGAGGCCTAGAGGCTGAAAATTGTTCAGTATTTTACAAGGAAAACAGCAAAAAATTAGAGAATAATCTGAATAAATAGACATAATAAATATATAGTAAATGTATAGTATAGTATGCGTGTAGTAGAAATGTTTTATCCTATCCCATAAGTCATTTCGTGACTTATCATGCGACCCCCTGGGGAGTCCCCGACCCCCAGTTTAGGAACCACTGTTATAAAACATGTCATATATATAGATGTCATACTGGGCATTATTCTAGCATACCACAGAGGAATGCAATCTTTATTGAGCTTGCAAGCACTACCTGCTCACCCTACCATGTGACATTCAGTTGTTTCAGTCAGTTTTATCTGTCTGCATTATTTCTCAGCAAAAACAAAGTCAACTGAACTGCAGTATTCCACATTGAAGTTTGAAGATGTGGGAGGCAGTGAAGCGACGTTGACGGTTAGCGCTTTACTCCTTACTACACGTATTATTATTTGTGTTATTATTTGGTACCAAAACCTTTTTTTTAATTAATATTAATTAATTGTATTCATGGCTAAGGAACGGGCTGTAAACAAGCCTTTAATTTAGCAGTGTATTGTCTATTGCATTATCTGTCTCTATTATAATTCCTACGTACTATTATTGGCTCTTAAACATATTGGACACCCTTGCAGGAGGTGTGTAAGCTGCTGATCCATATGCGCCACCCAGAGGTGTACCAGCAGCTTGGAGTGGTTCCTCCCAGAGGCTTCCTCCTACACGGACCTCCTGGCTGTGGCAAGACCCTGCTGGCTCAGGCCGTGGCTGGGGTGAGTAGGAAACCACAGCGTTATTGTTATTGGAAGTGACGAAACATGATTGAAAATACATGTTGATTGTGAACCACATACCTAATAATACACATTGGAATGTTGTTCTTATAAGTGAGCTTGTGATTTAGAGTTGTGTACTTTGGGTATAAGCACAACATATCGGGTCTTACGGACAGATTTTGTCAAGTCACTTTGGCTCTTTGCATTAAGAGTTGTGATGTCTTGCCGTCCTAGAAATATACACCGTTTATGATGTTCCACTTTTGTGGAACTCACCCTGTCTGCACTGATACAATCAAGACAAACCTCTGTGTATTTGGTGTACTTGGGGAATGAAGTGATTTCATTGTCTCTTTCAGGAGCTGGAGCTGCCCATGTTGAAGGTCTCTGCTCCAGAGCTGGTGTCTGGGGTGTCTGGGGAGTCCGAACAGAGGCTCAGAGAGCTATTCAACCACGCTGTGGTCAGTGTGTGTGTGTGTGTGTGTGTGTGTGTGTGTGTGTGTGTGTGTGTGTGTGTGTGTGTGTGTGTGTGTGTGTGTGTAAAAAAAAAAAAGAAAACTGTTGTTTTCCCACTCTTAACCTTAGCATTCTTGGCTTATGTCAGTTCCATCCAAGTCTTAACCGAACACAAGTTATTTACCTGTCCAAGTAGCTAGTAAAATGGACAGCCACTGTCAAAAGCTACCAGCATTTGGTTGGTGGCTAGCGTTAATTTCAAGCCTTGTTCCTCATGAATACAGACATTAACGCTGCATTTGCTGTGTCTGATGGCCAATGTAAGCCAGCTGATTGGGTGCATTCCTTTTCATACAGCTGGACAGTTCAATGATGAGCAGGGAGGAGTGGAGCGAAAAACCTTTGAAGCAGTCAAGAAAGAGAGCATGGCAGATCTGTTCGAGACACCTGTTGTCATTAATTATCAACAGTGGCTCAATACAGCCTAACTTGCAGTGCATAATCATTACATATAAAAACCACAAAGGAACATGATAGGTCATTTTCAGCACAAAAATTATGACTAGTGAGACAACTGCACATAATTTGTCCAAGGCATCAGGAGCCAAATTCAGGTCAATCAGTCAGTCAGTCAGTGCACTGGTTATAGGGGTTAAGTGTCTGATGACTATCAAATTGATTTGCAGTACTTGAGTAAAGAAGTGTAGATATGTGAACATTTAACAGTTATGAATTTTCTCACAACCTTACTGGAATTTTGCTTGAATATCCCTAACCCTAATTTGAGGGATGCCGATGCACATTTTCAAAGCGCTGTGCAATTACACACACCTCAACCGATGTGGGTACCTTGATTAAATCTTGCTCAACCTCTTGCAAAATAGGTACGCAAACTTCTGTGTTTTTGTGCACACAAAACTGGTTGGCTATTCTGCACAGCTTCCAAGTTTCTACAGTGCAAATCATCAGGAATACCGGAGACGGACGGTGACATCCTGGAGACGAGTTGGATTCCCAATAGTAGAGCCTGAGGCATGCCATTTTTTTTTATTGCAATATATAGGCATATGGCTGCATATGGTGATGAGCAACATGATGTGAGCACAGTCATGGCTGTAATTGTTTTGATTAAATTTGAAAGTGGCGGGAGAGGAAACAAGTTATTTTTATCAAAAAATATATGTATATATCCCAATTTCGCAATTCTCTCTGGATAACCGAAATAAATACTTCACTGATGTAATCAGGATTATTGTTGAGTAGCCTGATATCTGTTTAGAACTTGGATGAGATTGGTTGTGTTACCAACCACCATAACATAAACCAATCACATTCCAGTATGATGCATGGCTTTAACTACTAATGTAAACAATACAAGACGACAAACCGAAGCCTTACTTAGACCAGCTGAAAATGTCCTGGATTTTGCCTCAAAAAATTGGACCACCTCACTTTGATGAAAAACTATGATCTGAAATCAAGATCAGCACAAAGACTGTCAGGATATGTAGGCCCTATTTTTACAAGTTCATTGTGGTGGGGGGGGGGGGATCTTTTTACTATTGTAATGGTAGTTTAGCGTGTCAGGGAGAATACAAGCTATATGCTGTTTTATATGTCCTTTCAGATGAGCACCCACAATCATTTCCATACGTTGGTGCATGTCTTTGACTAAGTAGTTTAATAGTGTGATTGGCCGATCACCAGTTTGGAAATGATGCAGTTTGTTTGTTACTAGAGAGCCTGACTATTGTCGAGTTGTCAGCGGTAACACCAAATGGCGCTCTCTAACCTCGTATTGAGTGATGCTCACTCGCACGGTGTCAGTCTAGTTATGTGTGTAAGCTTTGTCACAGCAGTGCGTAGTCTATGTGAGGAAAAAAGTATTTTGCTTGTGAATGTTTTAGTTACAACTAGATTGAGCTAGCAAAGCAGATATGTGGAACAGGTGTGGAATGCTAATGAAACATTTTGGCAAATAGGCTACTATGTGATGATACAGAACCACAGCAAACTTACCAGAGTGTAGCAATATATTTGAGTGAATCTGTTCTTCTTGACAAAACATTAGGTGAATGATGTGGTTATCCTGATTAATGCAGTAGTGTAGTAATCTAAACTACAGCCACAGTTGATGCTACACACCTAGGTAGGTGCCACAGGACTGTATCTGTACTTTTTGTTTTTTTAGCACATAGGTAGACCAGCCCACCTAAGCAATTTTAAGATTGCATTGTAGACTGGAATCAAAACCCTGCTGTGTTTGTATATATGCCATGTGTGCCACTGCCAACACACGCTATTCTTGCAGCAATTGGGGGGGAAATTTTGCAAAGCTAGTACGTCACTGGGAGCTGATGGTGGAAAATGCCTGCAAAGTTCCATGCCAATAAACAAGGAAATAAGGTCACTCTAGTCAACATTGACTTTATTGGTGAACTGTGGCTCAACTGTTCATTACCTTGCAGACCAGTGCCCCATGCATCCTGTTCATAGATGAGATTGATGCCATCACCCCTAAGAGAGAGGTTGCCTCTAAAGACATGGAGAGGAGGATTGTTGCCCAGCTACTCACCTGCATGGATGGTAGGGATACGCCCCTGGTTGTGTAGTTCCAAACACTGTCACTCAACAAATCATTACAGGAAAGTTACATAATGTGAGTGCACCTTCACTGGAGGAACAACATTTATTTTATTTGTTAAATAAAATTACATTTTGTCCATTGTTCCTTGCTTCTCCCTAGACATGAACAGCCTGGCAGTGACAGCCCAAGTTCTGGTCATTGGTGCCACCAACAGGCCAGATTCCTTGGACCCAGCACTCCGCCGAGCTGGACGCTTTGACAGAGAGATCTGCCTGGGCATCCCTGATGAAGCGGCTCGTCTCAGGTTAGGGCCACATGATTTTGGCAAAAATAATAATTTCAATTATTTGGCCAAATATTGTGATCACAATTATTAATCAAGATTATTAGTAGGGATGCACTGATCTGGATTTTTGGAGCCGATACCGATTGCTGATATTGTGCCAGCCATATTGGCCGATACCCAGACGATTTTTTATTTCCCTGTGTGTGTGTGTGTGTGTGTGTGTGTGTGTGTGTGTGTGTGTGTGTGGCCGGTCTTGGAATAGTAATTTTGTTTTATTCCATTCTGTTAGATCGAACATAAACATTGATAAAGGTCCTGATTGTTGAACATCTTCGCGTTTTCTAAATTACCTATACAGTGATGGGGGAAAAAAAGAAGAAAAAAAAATTCTGTCATTAGCCTACTCACCCCGATGACCACATAACAACAATATGTCCACATAACATAGGCATATAGTTTAGAGCTCCAAAAATGACCATAAAGGCGCATTCACATCTACAGCGACAACTGTAAAGATAACTACAAACTATACTGTGTTGCTCACGCATTCACACTGCGACGATATCATCGGTGCCGAATATCAGAGAAAAAATGGAGCATGATTACTTTACTGATGTACTTTTATTTTACTCGTTCTCGAAAATAAATAACGACATAGCTGATCTGGCAGAATCACTAATGCTCTTTTACAGCGCTTTCATGAGATTATTGTGCTTTGTTTATATAAGAGCTAGTGGTAGTCACCAAGTGAAGCTGTTCATTTTCTTTACCAGTAGGTGACTCTGAACACCACATCTACTGTGGATCAAAGAGGCTAGTCTCCATGTTGAGAGAAACACCTGTAATGTCACTGTGGCTAAATAGGTTTTCAATAGGCTACTTGTTACCTTCCGGTCATAGCCATTAAAAAGATAGGATAATAACACATTTGCCCTCAGCAGATCAGGTTGGCCAAGACATAATGCTATTTTGTTAGTTAGCAAGATAACTAGCAAATACTCTAGTTAGCGAGTATATCCAAGTCAGTAAACACGCCTTACCGCTAATCCCAAGAACTCTTCCGATCCCGACCGGTATGTCACGTTTCTTTTCAACAATTTTAGAGGCGATGGTCTTTGTCAAATAGCGCTGGGTTCCTCTGGACTTCTGTAATCAGTTCCTCAGCAAGCAATGCCATCACTGCAGTGAACTACCGAATTCTCCCACCCCTTCCTTTGTAGAACGTTATTTTGATTGGTTGAAAATGTTTTATCGTTGTGACGACCACTCTCCTGGCTCTGTCTTGCAGGAGCCTGGTGGGTGGGGTCGTCAAGGCTGATTGAGTGCACCTGGGCCCGGTGTACTCCTTGGGCTTAAAAAGCCATCTGACCATCAGTTGCTCTCTCCCTCCTCACTTATGCACACCTTTTGTTCTGTTCTTTTGGTTTGATGTAGTTTGTGTTGTCTAGTTATTTTCCCTTAGTTTTAGTTAATAAATCGTTGTTTTAATTTTTACTTTGGCGTACGTCTCCCCTCACTGTTACTTCCTTGAGCCAGGTTGTAACATCGTTGTCTCTACATCCAAAAAAATCGCTCTGAGATGGAACCAACAAAATAGTTGTAGTTGTCGTTTTGGATGTTTTTATAGTTGTAGTGTCAACACTGACATTCTATTTACTTAGAATGATTTAAAACTTGTTATAGCGATCTTTATAGTTATTGTCTAGATGTAAATGGGCCTTAAAAGTGCAGCTTCTGCACCATAATCCAAGTCTTCCGAATCCAAACGATTGCACTCTGGGTCCAAAAGTCCAATATTTAAGTCATTATCTCCAAGATTTACCGCACTCATGGAGCTGTGGTCGCCCTACAGCGATCTGGTAGTCTGGCTGCCTCCACGTGCTCCAGGTAAGCTCGTACTTCCTAGTCGTAAATAGGCTAAAAGTGTCTCTAGCCCACAGAGGCTGCCGCCGGAGGTTACTTGCACCACTCCAAAAATTTGACTACATGTAGGGCGACGCAGGGACGCAAAAACAGTGATTGGCCCGCTTTGTATTGATTTTGTGTTGATGCCTGCCGATAGCGAAGACAATGGAGCAGATCGAAGAGAGACGAGCTGAGGAGGTCTGCAAATATATTTATTTATAGGACACTTCATCCCCAAATTATAAAGATTACCAAATGTCACTGAATTCATGGTGAGAAATATCCCAGAACATGAGCTTCAGAGAATGTAAACTCTACTGGATGCCACTGTATGTCCCCTCACAGCATTAGAATCTCTGCCCCAGTCTTTCCTGTGTGGAGTTTGTATGTTCTCCCTATGTTTGCAGTAGATAGTTGCAAAAGAGTTAGCGGCGAATTATATTGCAGGCTACCAATTTGACAAAATGAGTTAAATTTAATTGTAAAGCTTTTGCCTCCTTTGTTCAAGTGGATTCCATGATAGCAAAAGATATTCTCGGACATTAAGACCACCGACAATCTCTAAAATGCATCAGCTTTTCAAGCCATTCACTCATAACTAATCATAATGTTTTAGGTTTCTCATCTTTGAACAAATTAGCATGTTGTGCTTAGGTCCTGCCAATTGCCGCTTGCTGCTATATTTATTATATTTATTTTGAGAGTGCTCTACAAATTTGCCAGTTAGACCAGTAAAGTCTACCTAAATAGATAGCCTTATTTGTCAAATCAGATGTTTTCAGTTTTTCACCTATCACAAAGTGATGCATTCAATACAAATTTTTTTTTTTTTGCCCTCTGCTCTTTCTGTATTTTTTAACCATTCATCCTTTGAACCAAAGTTACTCTTAGAATGATTTTGTAATGGAATTAAAGACCCAATCATAGTTCAAATGTAATCAAAAGGAGAGTCCTATCAACAGAAACCCAAAACGCATTTGAAATTATTTTTCCATTCTCAAATTGGCCAACAGATCTTGACATAAAAACACCAGCAATATGCATTATATGTATTTTTAAAAAGAGGTTTGTTTACGTGGGTAGATATTGATTTAAAATTTCTTTGAGTGACTGCAGATACTGATTGTATTGACACTGTTACTATATTAACACTTAACATGAAACATACCATTATCTACTCTTACAGGATCTTGAAGACCCTATGTCGGAAGCTGAAGCTGCCCGAGGACTTTGACTACCAGCAGTTGGCCCGGCTCACCCCAGGCTATGTGGGCGCAGATCTTATGGCACTGTGCCGCGAAGCTGCCATGAGTGCAGTAAACAGGGTTCTACTAGAAATGCATGGACAGTTGCAGAGCCAAAGCCAATGCCCCTCAATGGACCTGTCAACAAGTGGGCCTCAGGACAAGGCTCCTCTGCCACAGGGACAGGTTAGAGAGGAGAGCTGCGATGTAGGACCCATCGATGGCCACCCCTCAGTCAACACAGAGAGCGAGGAGATGATGGAGCTCAAACGGTTACCTCAGGGAGATTCAGGGCGGCATACCCTGGAGGTAAGGTAGATTAATAGGTTGTAAAGGTCAAAAAATTTACCAGTGCAAAACTATTACTATGGGATGACCTTCGGTTCAGTCATAGCAATTTTACTAGTCATTTGGGAAAAATGTTTTTTAATTATGCAAATAAACTTACATTTGCATTTCTGTTTGTATGTACATATTGCGTACATGCAGACGGATATACATATGCTAAGAAATAGATGGAAAAAGGAGTCAGAATATACAAAATGGGGGATGATGAGTTTGATACTGGCATTGTGGTTTGTTCTATGCTGTATGTAGTGTGTTTTTTGTTAGTATGCGTTTTGCTAGAACAAGGATTCAGAGTGATTTGCGAAGGTGAGGTGAAAGATCAAGGTTGTCCATGTCGCCAAGGATGCATAAGCAGTGTTGTAACAGGTTGACAGAGGTTGACTTGTGGTTGTGGTACTTGTCCTAATCTACAGTGAGAGCGATGGGTCCAGTGGAATCCAACTGTTGATCATATGCAATTAAGTCTCTGCACTGCACTCATGTTAACTTTCTGAGTATTGAGCAGTGCTATAAATTTCCAATTAAAAAGTATGAAGTTACTGTTTACAAATACTGTTGGTTACACATGCGAGTTTGGTGTAAACTGGAATTTTACTGCAATGAATCTCAGAGCATACTGATTCAAGATGACTTCACGATCGAAGTCCATCCGAGGCCATCCAAATACTCAAAACGAGCAGAACCATGAAACCCCTATGGAAAGTGTGGACGAGTTGCTATTCACCATGATTGAATCAGAGATGGAAAAACGCTTGTTCATTGAAACACAATTTCCGAATCTCCAGAGTAGACTCGACACCATTCCAGCAGAACTAACTGGTTGCACGAACTAGGGATGTTCCTAACGACTAATTTCCCCATCGATTAAACGAAAATTTAAATTTAGACTAGTCGACTAGTCTAAAAGTAAGAAAACACTCAGAAAACAGTCAAAATTGAGCACAATTTAATCTATAAGGTTAAAACGTTGTCCGAAAAAATATTGTGTGTATTTCAGAGCCATTTGAAACCGTTAATCACATTCTTCAATAACTGTGGCACTTTGCGCCGTGCATTATGAACATTGCACATTACAAAACATGACAACTCACTAAATTTAAGTTAAGTTAGGTGAGCTCAAAGACCGGAGTCGAAGAGACAATTTCTGCGTCTACAACATACCTGAGGGAGTTGAAACATCCAGCTCCTTATCCTACATCTCTTCTTCCCTGCCAGTACGGTTCCCATGCTTGGCTAGGGAGAAGATTGAAATTGAGCAAGTGAGCAAGTCTCTGAAAACGGGCTACAGAGCATTCCTTATCTACCCGGCCAAATTCAAGCTTATCCTGGCTCTGAACATCATATCTTTGAGGCCCTGCAGGAGGCTGAGGAGATCGGATTTGTGGACTGGATCTGTACCACTTGTCTCCTTTAGCTTTGTCTACTGAAGTTTGGACTATTGCACTATTGTAGGATGGGACGACTAGAACTTTTTCGATGGTATAAGCTGCACTGAATCACACTCATTATGATTAATGCATTGAGCGTTAGTTTGCGGACGTGGTAGCAGTGGGGTTCTGTTATTAGTAACTGGTTGTTTTTGGAAGTGCTGGCATGGTGGATATGTTTGCCAACTTTCTCAGTGTCATGTCGTCTGATGTAGGTTTGTTAGGATAGTTGGAGTCCTTCCCCCTGTTTTTTGGGGATTTGTGGGTTTTTAAGGGTATGTGTGGTGTGGTGACCAGGCTTAAAGGGTGGTTAGATCTCCTTTTTGTAGGTGTTTTTATTTTATTATATGGTGTCTACAGATGGTTTTATATACTCTCTTCATTACTACTAATGACGAAATTTCAAATAGTATCCTATGACAGCATTGCATGTTATTAGCTGGAATGTAAATGGGCAAATTAAATGAGACTATCAACGTAGGCACCATATTGACATTGCGTTTATCCAAGTCTCTCTCCCCCCCCCCCCCCGGACCCGTCTATGCGCCTCCCATTGCACACGCGGGCGTGAGGGGATTTTTTTTTTCCTCCCATGCCAAGAAGACAGCCAGCTGAATTCCCGAAAATAACAGTTAACGTTACTCGGAATACAGCAGGGTTTCCGAGATTAGCACGCTGTCTAGCTGCTAGTCAGTGTTACGTTAATATTACCTTTTTAACTCTTAATTTTGAAAAATATTTTCAAAGAAGGAAAAGGACTCGTCCTGAGGAGGAGCAGGGACAGTCTGGACCAGAGGAGCTGCTGAGCAGTAAAACAGAGTAGATAATGTGACAATGTCAAAGGCTAGTAATTTAATGATGTAAAGATACAGGTGAAACTGACAGCACAGAGAGATGTAGCAGGGCAGAGGGTCATTTCTATTCTTCTGTACTTTTGTAGACAGGACAAAAGCAAGCAACAAACACAACTGTGATATGGCATAGATCTCAGGAAGGGTATAAAACAATTTCTTATGCATTGGGAGTTCATCAATACATAGAGCACATGTATAAGCAGTATGCTGTAAGCTTTGTTTGTTTATCAGCTGCCTTCATCTCTACTGAGAAAACAATAACATTAGCAAAGGAGCCAGACATGTGAGATTACATTCAAATAAGATGATTATGATGATAAATCACGAGTAGTGGTCATGCTTTGTTTTAAACAATGAGTTTTTGTTTATGTATAGAGATGCATGCTGATATAAAGCGGGTGTTGCAGCTAGTAAGTACAGTGAGGGAAGGTGGATTTAATGCTTCCTCTATCACTTAATCATTTTAAAACACTCAGGGCTGGTTTTGCGGACAGAGATTAAGCCTAGTCATAGACTAAGGACTTTTTCAATAGATATCTCCATTGAATTTTGTGTTCAGTCTAGGACTAGGCTTAATCCCTGTCCGCGAAACCAGCCCTTAAACATGCTTGTGATTTCATCTAGACCGTCATGTAACTGGATAAAGCCACTTGGTTGTGTTTTAAGATGTTACCCCAGGCTTGTCTTCCTGTTTTGACTTTCACAGTGTATGAAGCCTCTCTTAAGTGCCACCTGGAAATACCTGGGTGGCAGGCATTTGCAAACATATGTATTAGGATTGCTACCCTGCTATCTTGTGTTGTCCTGATCAGGTCTCTGCTCTGTCCAGCAGGGGGAGCTGTGGCGCCTGTTGCAGCTGCTTAAGAACACTGAATCACTGTCGGAGGAAGAGCTGGCTGGTCTGTCCATCCTTATGTCCGACTTTCAGGCCTCCCTGGCCAGCGTCCAGCCCTCAGCCAAGCGGGAGGGCTTCGCCACCACACCTGATGTCACCTGGGAGGATGTGGGAGCTCTGCAGGACATCCGAGAGGAGCTGACCATGGCCATATTGGTAGCATCAAGCTTCTGAACACTTTAAGTCCATGATCCAAATTAAAATCTAGCCTCACCCTGGGCACTAGGCCCATTAAAGTGTACTTGAACTTTGGTCATACAGATTCCAACTAAAAGCATTTTATGGTCCCTACTCATAGTTTAATAAACACTGTAGTCAGACATTGTCCTAAAGTCAAGATAGTAGTTACCCTTTACAGCAGCAATATATTAAATCAGAAGACGGGTAGATTGTTTATTCCTATTGGCACGTAACACAGTTGTGCTACCCCAGACTGTTAGCTGCCTGATTCTACACCTATGGGGTACAAAACTCATATCACCTACTTGACCACCTTTTCAAGTGTTGTACATTTTAGCAGAGTCAATACAGGATAGGACGTTAATTTGTTGTTATGCCTCATTTAACTGGGCAGCTGTTATTTTCCTACCACATACCGTTGTCAATACCACATTATGTTAAGATAAAGGGACTTGATGCTTTCAAGTGGAGTGGTGGCCCATGCCCTGCTCTGAGCTGGCCCACATTTGGACTGGTTCATCGCAGGTCACACTCTGCTGACTCAAAGAATGAATACTGTCATTGTACTGCAGAGCAGAATAAGATCTGTGTGTGTGTGTGTGTGTTTGTGTTTGTGTTTTTCAGGCCCCAGTGCGTTCTCCAGAGCAGTTCAGTTCCCTGGGGCTCAGTGCTCCATCAGGAGTGCTGCTGGCTGGACCTCCAGGCTGTGGGAAGACGCTGCTGGCAAAGGTACCCCTACCTCACAAATGTGCAGTTGTTACCTGAATGCCAGTATCATGATTGTTTGTTTTTAACAACTCTAGTCTGATGTGTTAATTTATGTAATATATATCAGTTTACCATGTCATAGTTTTACAATAAAACCAGTCCTTAACTAGCAATGTGTGATTTGGACACTTATCGTCAAATGTATATCTGCCTAATATCTACTCTGATTTCATATGTCTATATGATATATGGCCATTCTTTCACAATATGATAATTTTAAACTGTAACACAGCCAGGTGTCAAGTAGCTGTCAACGAGAAGAGAAAGAAAAAGAACGAGAGAGAACATGTAGCTGCTCAGTGACAGTTTTGCACTGTGTTGTATGTCATGGCAGGCAGTGGCCAATGAGTCAGGCCTGAACTTCATCTCTGTCAAGGGTCCAGAGCTGCTCAACATGGTGAGTCACTGAGCTCCATGCAGTTGTGCTCATGTTTAGGAACTTGTTCATCTTGTTGTAGTGGAGGTTGCCTGGACACTGCTGTTCAGTTGGACCACAGTACTGCCGCACACTGATTTATTCCAATAGTGAAGTGAAAATGGTGAATAAAATGCAACAAACGGGCCACCTTATTATCCTATCCCAAGTCCTTCTACTTTGATTTCCCACCAGTAAATTGTTTATTTTGAGCAGGGTTAGGGTTAGAGGTGTGCCACCTCTGTATGTCCATATGTACATCTTTGAGAAGCAAATTTGGCTTGTTCTTCTCCTGAAACTAGAACGCTCAGATGTCTATCATGTTTTATTGAAAACTAAACAGAATCACTCTCAGTGGATGTAAAGACCCAGGGCCTCACTTATAAAACCTTGTGTGCACACTAAACTGGCATGAAAACTGCATGTGCCACTCTTCACACAGATTGTTGGATTTATAAAAGCAAACTTGTGAGACTGTGCATACCACTACAGAAACTTAGACCTGTGCATGCTCACATTTTGGAGACGGTGGGAAATTTTGACTACAATGGCAAAGTAGTGAAATAAAACAAAAATATCTTTACACTCAGTTAATTTCTAGTCCTACTCCACAGAAAGCCCTCTAATAATAATATTGTGTGTCATAAAAACGTCTAAAAACCTCCTTGACAATGTCAAGGGGTACATTCCATTTGGCCAAAATGCGTCTTATCCTCCATCCTCGCGGCCTCGACTCCTCGCTGACTCAACATCCGATGACAGCTGCCATCATTAAGGATGGTTAGAAGATGCATGAAGGATCCTTCATATCTCCTCGCCTCTGTCCTCCAATGAGGCATGGCCGGAGGATACACAGGTTTATCCTCAATGCGGAAACAATTTGTGAAGATAATTCACATGCCTATATAGGCTAAGCTCCATACTGTCAGAAATGTGTAGACAAAACGTCTCTCATCCATCATCCTATGGAGGTGAAGGGGATACTATGCATGAGGAGCCTCAAACGCCACACTTCAAACGTCACTTCAAATTATAGGCAAATTTGAGTGACGGAAATTTCTCTATTCCGTTTTGCTCCAGCTTTGCCATTTTCACCCACAGAGAATGGAATTACAAGCACATTTACATGCACATCAATATTCATTGAAGGAATAGTTCACCCAAAAATGAAAATTCAGTCATTATCTACTCACCTCCATGCCAGTAGAAAATCAGGTAAAGTTTGTTAGATACAACAGTCCTGGAGATCTCCGAAGTACATTGCAACTCCAGGGATCTCCGGGACTGTTGTATGGACTAACAAACTTTACCCGATTTTCTACTGGCATGGGGGTGAGTAGATAATGACTGAATTTTCATTTTTGGGTGAACTATTCCTTTAAGGGCATTTCATTAACCATCTATGGTTAATTGTGGGAGTTAAGGGGGCAGAGTATGAGGCGTGTGCACTGCGTACTGCGTATTTCAAGATTTTGGGGATTGACACAGGGGAAATTGCGTGCCGGTATGCATACACACAGCTTATTTTTGTCCATACATAATTTTCCTCTTTTGTCCATACATAACTTTTTAGTGTGGAATCTACGCATAGTTTTATAAATGAGGCTCCTGCAGCCTATCGCACATGTTCTGAAAACATTCCTTAGTCTATAAGTTTTATAAATCTGTTCCTCATTATTTTATGCCAAGTTGTATTGTGCCTTTCATATTCCTGTGCTGTATAAATACATTAAACACTTGGACCAATAAGCTGTCGGTCCTGCTGCCCTTCTTCACCATAACTTAAGCTTCATACACAAGGATGGTGTAGGAAGTTCCTGGTTGAACTTATGTGTTTCTACCATTCACCAGTATGTGGGAGAGAGTGAGCGGGCTGTGAGGCAGGTATTCCAGAGGGGACGCAACTCGGCTCCTTGCGTCATTTTTTTTGATGAGATTGACGCCTTGTGCCCACGTCGGTCAGGCAATGAGGTAAGCAAGAGGATTGTATGACTATGACAAATACAATGGCGCAGAGGTCATGAGAAGATAATCATGTTCACACTTTTAATCTTCTAATATTGTTTTTCAAGCCCAGAATACAACACTTTTGATTTGATCATGAGGTACTACATGTACTGGTATTTAATTTCCACCATTATATGCTGTTTTTGTGGTGTCCTGATCATATCTTTATACTAACATGGTCTCTGTGTCTTCAGTCAGGTGCCAGTGTGCGGGTGGTTAACCAGCTGCTGACGGAGATGGATGGCCTGGAGACCCGCCGGCAAGTCTTCATCATGGCTGCCACCAACAGACCAGGTAAGCTAAACTAGAGCTTGACTAGGCTGCAATAAAGGCTGCAAGTTGATCAGTGTGCTCCAGTTTCTCTCCTTTCTCATCCCCAAACACATTTTGTTTTGTTTTTATAAACGATAAACCATTGCCACCTTCTTGTCTCTTCCCAGATATCATAGACCCTGCGATACTGAGGCCTGGCCGTCTGGATAAAACCCTGTATGTGGGCCTGCCACCTTCAGCAGACCGCCATGCCATCTTGCTCACCATCACCAAGGTAATGGTTAAACCAGGGTAACCAAGGGTCCTCAAATACACTCTTGCATCCAAACTGAAGAAGTTCAACTACCCCTGTTGTAATTAAGAAGAATGTTGTAAATGGAATGGAGGGGATATCATGTACTTAGAGCTAAAAGCTTTTTCTCTGAGCTGGCACAGAACCCCTGCTCCCAGTATTGACTAGTGTTATAGTACGACAGATACTTAAAAGTTCATATGTTGTAGGGGGGCACCATACCTCGTCTGGAGCAGGGTGTAAGCCTTGAAGAGATTGCCCACGACGAGCGCTGTGACTGCTTCACGTAAGTCTCAGCTGGAGACACCTGCTGTCCTCTCATACTATATTACATATATTCATATTGCTGTTTCCCCTAATGTTATTTTGTAGCAGTGGTGGTAATTTTATTTGTTTCCTGTGCCATCCCTCCAACCTTATGTCAGTGTTAACTTTGGCTTTGTTTGTAGTGCAAAAACTGTTCTTTTTTTAAGACTTAATCATTAAGAAAAAGAAAAAAAACACTGGCTCAAACGCTTCATACACAACAGGAAAAAAAATCGGATCAAAATTATGTCTAATTTTTTTTTTTTTTCTTGTTTATACAGTGGAGCTGACCTGTCTGCTTTAGTAAGGGAAGCATCTGTTAATGCCCTGAGGGCCTATCTGATGTCCCAACATTCCCCATCTTATTCAGGTAACTTGCTTCCTACTTCTACTATTCTACTAGACTACTATTTGGCATTTCCAAGTGTGAACTCTAAACTACAACAGGGAAGAAAAAGTTGGACAAGCAGGCCTCAGTCTTATCATCAGTTGAGATTGTTCTGTTCATTGGCTACATACAGGTCACTCATTCTCCACTGGTCCTGTAGCTGACATCAGGGTTAGCAAACAAAACTTTGAGGATGCCTTTAAGAAAGTACGGCCTTCTGTGTCCAAAAAGGTAAGATAATGAACAAATGGTACAATGATTCTTTTTTCTCCATGCAAAAAATACTTCAAACTGAAGAATTACAATTTTTGTTAGGATTGGACAATTGGAACACAATTGTTTTTGTTTGGATTCTTCTTCATCATCTCTGTTAAAAGTATCTGGAGACCGTATGACCCACAGCAACCCAACTTGGCAGATAGGTTTGAAATCTCAACCACTACTCGGGCAACAAACATTACATTTTTTTCCATAGATTCCTTGGATCAAGCCAAATCAAGTGCACATGGCAGACCGCAATTTTCTGAAAAAGCTGTTTTTGCCAACACGTCCTAAACCATTGATCCAGTCATCCCCCAATTTGTCATGCAGCATCTCTGGACTCACATGGCAAAAAGTTCCAAACTGCCATAGGCAGCCAAACTATCTATGCACCTATTTAGCAAATGAACATAACTTGTGAATGCAAAGTCCAATACCCATGAAACTTGACCCACCTCATCAACAGGTGACTATGCTTTGGCTTGAAAATTTCAGGAAATTTGGCCCATAAAGGGCACCACAGCAGACAAATGCCAATAACTCTTAAACCGTTTGCCTGACGTTCAAATTTGAAATGATTTGTCTTTGACAAAGATTTTAAACCTGCAATAAGCGATTTCAGACCCTGTAACCAATCCTGAAACTAACGTGTGCTACGTGGAGATTTCCGTGAGACATAATGATATAAACAAATAGCCACACACATGGGCCAGCTGTGTTGACGTTTTCACCTCTTTCCTAAATCGTGTTGTCAAAGTCGGCCTGAGAAAAGGCGAATCGATAAAGCGAGCGAGTAAACGTTTTCAACTAGTAAACTTGCTACCTACTCTTCACTTGTCATTGTGGTAAACAGAAATATCAGTATTAAAGGTCCCATATCATGTAAAACAGGTTTTCCCTTGCCTCTTTGATTATAAAGGAGTTGGATGTGCTATCTAAACATTAGACCCTTTGACACATGCAGCCTGTTCCATAAATGTGACGGCATGCCGTCATGTGTGAACAGCAGCCGGTGTGGAAATGCCAGTATATCAGTTCTGCTCATTTCCCAGCTCAAGACGTTGTAACATTACTAGTAATGTTCTGTATCCACTGTATGTGTGAACGATGCCAGAACATTGACCATTTTATTAATCCATCATCCTGTCTGGAATAATTTCACCTTCCTATTCCTCAGAGCTGAGAAAGCTCCAACACGTGTATCGCACATATCGGATCATAATTAGACCTATCGTGTGTGATCAATCAACAGGCTATTATTATTATATTATTATTAACTAGTCTGTTTTTTTTTCTGGCAAAATGCATGAAATAATGAAATAAAGTTTATTACTGAATTGAACAGCGATCCGTGTTTTACAACATTTTATGTTAGGACTGTAGGAGAGGAATACAAACCACCATACAAAAGGCTGGAGCTTTACCTTTTTTGAGGAAAATGTGGAATTGGACAGACGGTGAAATAAGAGAGATCCTCGGAGTCTGGGCGGACGGAGAGATTAACCCGCTGTGTTTTAAACTGCAGAGACTCCGGCGGTTAAACGTAATGACAACAGTGGAATATAACGGTATTGCTGGTGCTGTGTGAATGGCAGCATTATGTTAAAAAGGTGGAACGGCATGTCTTGTGTGAACAACACAAACTGCTATCATTACCAGCAAACTCAATCTGCCACTTTTACGGGTTTCATGTGTGAAAGGGGATATTGTGAAAGTATCAAAACGTCGCCAACTAAATCCACACAATCCATATTAGAAAGCAGAGCTTCTAAACAAGCCGTTTGGACTACCGTAACTTTGTGGCGTCACAAAGGTACGGTCATTATCATCTTTGTAAGAAATAGTAGACTAACAAAGTGTTTTTCATTGTTTATTATCAGAGTTTTCCCTGCCTCTCGCTGTTTGCAGCTGCCATGGTCTGTGGTGTCTCACGTTTCACTCTTGAAACGGTTAGCCAGAGGGGTCGTTAATATTAATGAACCTTAAAGGCACAGCAACAGAAACAGCCTGTTCTTGGCAAGGTTCACAGAGATGCTGGAAAATGAACGTGTAAAAATGGATTGAGTGTGTTTTTGGTACACGACACCACACAAACAGCTTTTAATGGACCTCAAGACATAAAACACTGGAAAGTGTAGAATACGGGACCTTTAAAATTGGCTATTGGCAGCCTGAGTACAAAATATATTGGCATCTGTAACAAAATCCATATCGGACATTCCCTTACCAAATATATAGATTTGAAATGTATTGGAAGAAACAAACCGCATCCAGTATATCAGTAGTGGCTTTATTTATTTGCACATTATTATTCCCCAGGAACAGCACTCCTGTGTAGATGTGTGATGTTGCAGCTGATTATTAAAGGAATAGTTCACCCAAAAATGAAAATTCAGTCATTATCTACTCACCCCCATGTCAGTAGAAAATCAGGTAAAGTTTGTTAGTCCATACAACAGTCCCGAAGATCCCCGGAAGAAGTACATCGCATCTTTCTCCAAAACAACTGAAGTTACTGGTGACCTGTTTTCAGACTTCACTTCAAAAAATAACAGTGTCTTGAAAAGACCGACATTTACACCATTATTTAGCTGAAATCACCACTCCAGCTGTTGTTTTACGTCACGTTTGTGCGCACCTCGGTTGCAATAGGTAAGACTAGCACAAACAAGACTTCCGTTTTGGCCGTTTAGCCTTCAAAATAAAAGCTAAGGTCCCCACGGGTTCTTGAAATCCTTGAAAGTTTGTGAATTTGAGAAAAAAAATCAAGGCCTTGAAAGTTCTTGAAAATAGACATAAATAGACATGGGTCATTGAAAGTGCTTGAATTTATATATTTGTGTTAGAGAAGGCCAAGAGACCACATAGTCTGCCATCACTGTAACACAGCACAGTTGAGAAGTGTTCACACATTCAAGCCTCTCTCTTTTTAATTGTCTGTGAGCTTCTGTAAAGCCTGCTAGTTCTCATTATAAAAATTCTCAATGTTGTAACAGTAATTACCCTTGATCCATGTCTCAAACTATGCCGTGTTGGGTCCTTGAATTTGAGGGAATTGGGCCTGGAAAGTCCTTGAAAAGTCCTTGAATTTGATGTTTAAGAAGGTGTGGGAACCCTGAAAAGCGTGATATTTTAAATTGGGTATAAATACTGTTTTAAACCAATTACATCGTCAAATTCAATAAGTGAGCATCCATATGTTTGATGTCATAATAATAATGAAAGATGCCATAAAAGGTGCCATTTTTTACTTAAATGCTGCATGCATTACACTGTGCAGAATACATACAGAACATACACTAAAGTGGACATCAAACATTAATATGGGTGCTCACTTATTGAATTTGGTTGTATGAACTACAATATTGCGCTTTTATTTTGAAGGCCAGCCGGAAGTCTTGTTTCTGGTAATTCGAGCTAGTCTTACCTATCGAGGCCGGGGTGGGTGCACACAAACGTGACATATTTTGAAAACAACAGCTTTTGTTATTTTCTGTTATTTTTTGAACTCCTGAAAGACAGGTCACCAGCAACTTCAGTTGTTTTGGAGAACGCTGCAATGTACTTCTTCCGGGGATCTCCGGGACTGTTTTATGGACTAACAAACTTTACCCGATTTTTCTACCGGCATAGGGGTGAGTAGATAATGACTGAATTTCAATTTTTGTGTGAACTATTCCTTTAAGGCCCAGGACACTACTTCTCACTGTGAAGAGACCATTGTGCTTTACTGTCTGTCAGCTCACCCTATCAAGTTGCCAGGAAAACCAGCCTTTCTTGTCCCACTGTAAACATGGCAACATTAAACATTAGGCTGGTGTCCTTGGAATTCCTACACAGTCAGATTGGCAATAGCAAGAAATTAGCTGTTAACTTTAAAATAATTATTTGTCCATAATGATAAATGTGAGCGATAAATATTAGCTGTCAATGTTCATAGATGGACTGTGTTAGTTCTGCCGTTCCTCACCTGCCACAATAAGTTAGCGATGTTTGTTGTGGGAAATTACCTGGTCGGTGAATAATGGATCCTGGGGCTGGATTTAACTAGAACAAGCATGATTTGATTCTACACTAATTGTCTGTGCCCACTGTCCCCTCTATAGGATCAGAGGATGTACGAACAGTTGAAAGAGTCTCTAACAAGATAAAAGTGATCAGTGACCAGAGGATAACTGCCAGAGCCATCACCACCAAAAGGAGTTCAACTTTGTACATAATGACTTTACAACAGCCTTTGGTCTACAGTATTAAAGTAGTGAATAATCATTTTGTATGTACACACATTTTATTGTGGTTGTTCAGAATCGAAATGATACATGCTGTTGAAATAAAAATGTTTAGTTTCTTGTTCATAAGATGTACTTAGAAACGTGTCTTATTGTTTTAAGACAAGGGCCTGTAGTTGCTTTCAGTCTAAGGATTTGGTTCGTATCAAATGTACCAATCTGCTCGTTATCAGGAACTAAGGCGGTGTCAAACTTCCCAAGTTCACCTCACCCTGCACTCCACTGTTTGCCTTTACATACACTTTGGATAGATGTACTGTACTGATGTACAGAATTCAAATAAGAATTGCCTAATTTCTTTTAAAGGAGTAGCTTGACATTTTGAATTTTAATCTTATTTTCTTAATCAGACCCTTGTCAGATTGTGGGAATAAAAAAATATTTTTGTGCTTCACTTTCCATACAATGGCTTGTTAGCATTGTTAACATCCCCCATCAACCAAGGGGCACTGGTAGCCAAGTCAAGTAATCCATCACAATAACAAACAAGTCATATAATTCGTTTTTAATAAAGCCTTATTTGGTGCAGGAAAATGAAGCATTACATAATAAAGGAACTGTGGAAACTTAATCTCAAATTGCTGACGAGTCTATACAGACAGCAGGTGTGGTTTGACCAGACTTTTATAAAGTTGGATTACACATGCACATAAAATCTGATTTTGACTATATGTGACAGATATATTTTTTGTCCTAGCAGATTGAATCGGATGTTTCCAGTATTAGATATGTATGCATTTTAAACCTGATACGCATCTGATATTGGGTTCTGAAGAAAGTTGTAAGTAACTGACCCAACATATACTGTACACAGCAGTATTCACCATCAGGCAATGTGATGGCAGGCAAGACCGACATTCTAGCCATGTTGAGTACACCTAGACAAATGTATTGAGTGATACAACTTTATTGGAAGATGGAAGCTGTAATTACTGATTAATTAGTAATTAATCAGATTAGACTATCTGGTGACTGACAGGAGTGGAGTAATAAATTATCATGAATGGCCTTGGCAATAAGATTTTTGATGTAGGTAGTCTAGAGGTTGGGGAAGCAGGCTTATGCCCAGAAGGTCACCAGTTCAAATCTGAGAAAATGTGGGTGGGAAAAGTGAAGGAGCAACTTTCCCCTCCCTCAGCAACTACTGCTGATGTGTCCTTGAGGAAGGAACCCAAGCTGCTCAGTGGCTGACACTGGTTAACTACTGGTGTGTAAGGTAGCTCCGAGTGTGAATATGTGGAACTGTATCACTGTGAAGCAGTGTTGCTGGAAAATAGCTGTGTACTCAGTTGATTTTCCCTGGACAAGTAAAGTTTTTTTTTGTTTTTAATAATCTTCCACGTCTACTCTGATATGGAACTCATTATTGTTTAGGCATGCTGAATACCTATTCAGCCTAATAGGTCAGTCTACCAGTTCTAATAGTGATTAAGAAAACAAATTGCACACCAAACCAGGAGAACAGCCAACAGTTGGCCTTTGTAATCAGACCAGAGTAGAATGATTGAGTTCCTCTCCAAAATGCTCATCTAGGTCACTGAACATAGGTTTGG